>NW_019239264.1:290905-311421 GCF_002742605.1 Olea europaea var. sylvestris
CAAGGAGGAAAATTGAAGAATTCTTTGATTAGTTTGATGGGGTTGGTGAAAATGAAAGGAATGCACTCGAGCCTGATGGGTCTAATGTTGATGGTGGAGAATATGGAGGCATTCATGAGAGAATCTCTCTCACCAATCATATATTTTGTTTACCAGGCCCTACATGCTGCGAACCATGTCCTAGGTCTAATCAACCTAAATATTATATCGTTAACCTAGCTAGCATATCTATCGATTCACTCCATAAGACGGTCGTCTCCCCTATTCGTGCTAGATGCATCAAATCTTATTACGTTGACATTACTATGTATGAACGATTGTCTCCACATGAAGAACCCTTAACTATAAGGCTTTAAGTGATTGTTGTATGCCTTGAATCTCCTATATGGTCTCAGTTGTATTGACAAACAACCGTCTCAAGAGTGGAAAATCACAATAGGTCTAGTTATTGAGGCTGCAGGAACTGGATGTTAGCCGATGGCCTTCAATGGCCTCCTATTGCTGCTGACGTTGTTTGCTCTCAAAGATCGCTATCTAAGAATTGGCTACTGTTTTGGGCTAATAAGAACACTGGTTGGGACTGATTGCTTTGCTAGAAGAAGTTACAAGATTTTCAAATCTCTCTGATGAGGCTAGGAAAAATTGAAGTTTGACATTACTCTAACTCGAAAGCAAAACCACATATTTGATTGCAGATGTCAATGCCATGTTGGCCAATGTGGGACCCCCTTCGTCACGCGTATGTCACGTAATTTATGGATATAACAGGCTCAATGTTGTAATAGATAAACTTCATGAAAACAATTGGAGAACATATTAGTTGGTTACACTCATAATTATCTTCGATCAGTAACTATGTGTCTGCTCACTCGTAAAGCATTTAGGCAACCATGTCTATATTGGGACCCAAAGGTATCGTGGCAATATTATCCTAAGTCAAACCATAATATTTATCGATGACCTCAAGGAAAAAGAAAATCCACCTATCTTGCACCTAAGTGTAATGCTCATGCTCTGCTCCATTAATGTCAATCACGAGATTGAAATTATCATATAACTCTTTTACCAAAGTGGGGAAGACTTTATGTGGTTTTGCTATCACTTGCACCCACCCTGCTCTATGAATAAGAAACTCGAGCTCATACCCACTAAAATCCTCTAGTACGACTTGTTTCTTTGGCCACATCTTCCATCTAGACAATATGTTATCATAAGTTTCCATGTGTGATCTAAACTCCTAAATCTCATCATTCTTCATCGTCACATGTGTTAGTGCCATGGTGTTGGCTGTGGAAGCTTTTTCTTTTCCCTTAGAGCTTGATGCAAGCTTTTTGGTGCCATTATCGTTAAACAAGGAAAAAACAATCATTAGTCCAAAGTGTGCGATGAATGAGGTGAGGCCCAAATTATCTACATGTAGCATAATAGATAGGGATAATAGGGGCCAAACAAGGGATACAATACCGAAACACAGGGGTACACGCTAGATATGAGACATGGGAGCATGTTATTTCATTTTCCCAATGAGCATGTTATTTCGTCTTCCCAATTCTTTATGTAAAACATGCCTAAACATGAATGAAATCATTTAGGAATGTTAATCAATGTGAAAACTAGTTGCTATGTGAAATTTGTGTCTACATTTAATAAAAAAGTTCACTTGAGCATTTTATCAAACACATAAGATGCATAAATAATGAGTATAGTCCAAAATTTAGTTCAAACTTGTTTAATCTACACAAATCTCAACACTCCCACAAAATCCAATGAATACCTAAGCCCTTCCACAACTTCAATAAATCAAGACATATTGGAAGAAAATTGAAACTTGGACAAATGTAGCTATTTACCTTAATCTTCTTGAAGTTTTGTGAATAAAAGTGTTGAATCTTGGTAGATTGATGTGTTAGTGCACTTAATTTTTGGAGACTTGAGTGGAATTTTACTTGATTTGAGGTTTTATGATGAAGAATTGCGTTTTTGGAGAAGGAAAGTGGTCAATTTCTTTTGTGAGTTAAAGGCTCGTGGGTGTTGTGTAATCGGGTTAAGGGGTTTAAAATCTCCAACCCAATTGTGAGGCACATGCTTAGTGTTAGGTTAGGTGTGTGCCTTTAAAAGATGGAATAGCCTCAGACTCGGGCGTTAACATGGGAGGCTCCTAAACTATCAACGAGGGAAGTTTTTCCCTGCTGTGACTTTGTGATCATTTTGACTCCTCGACTCTTTCTACACCTCATTCTTCATGCCAATAGTGTTTTAAAAGGTATAGAGTGTAAGCGAATCATGAAAATTTCTCAAAACTCAATCTCAACCTCAAAAAGTACATTTTGGTCTCATGTGACCTTGAAACCTCGTTTTTGCCTCGAAACACATAATTCTCACTCCAATAAACTTAAGCATGATTTCAACACCCCTAAACTCATGCAAAACATGTTCGAAAATTATGTGAGCATTTGTATAAGTGATGGATGAATGACGCCTAACTTTCCTATCACACCAAAACATGAAAATTCCTATTCTAATACATTAAAGCTGAATAAATAAAATGGAAGAGAGTTGGGTTGCCTCCCAATAAGTGTTTATTTATAGTCTACAGGTCGACTTTGTTCCTTAAACTACTCTACACTATCAAGTGGCATGATTGTTCTCATTAGAGCAATCACATCCACAATAAGCTTTCAAGCATTGCCCATTGACCTTGGACGTCCACAAATGATCTTGAGACATCTCATCCATTATGCCATGTGGAAACATAGCTACAATGATGAATGGAACCCACCATCTAGACCTTTACTGACCTGGAAAGAGTTTGAGGTAAGAATTGAACATGAGAAATTTCTAATCTTGAACAATCTCAAACTTTTTTTTCCTTAATGTGCCTGTCATGCATCTCTTAGTCTTTTCTTTATATAGCTTGGTATTCTCACATGATCCCAACATGAATTCATCGAGCTTATTGAGTTGTAGAATAATATGTTTCCGGTGACTTCATATCAAAATTGAGCATGCGAGTCACCCAATTGACATGCCTTGCTGTGCACCAACTGATATGGGGATATGCCAATAGGAGTTTTAAAAGCCATTTGGTATACTCACAGTACATCATCTAACTTCTTTGACCAATCTATATGAAATGCATTAACTATTGCTTCACGAATCTTTTTTCAGTTCCCTATTGGAAATTTTCATCTGCCCCCTTGTCTGAGAATGATAGGGAGTCAAAATACAATGATTAACTCTATACTCAGCCAACAAAGCTGAGAATTTGCAGTTGCAAAAATACTTTCTACTAGGGCTGAACAACGAAATCGTCAAACCACAAAATCGAACCGAAATCATTTTTCTGAAACTGTTGGTTTGATTCAACGTGGATCCGTCAATGTTTTGGTTTTGAATCGAATCAAACCACTTCGAAATGATTTGGTTTAGGTTTCAGTTTTTGCAAACGTTTTAAAACGCCAAACCATTTACAAAAAAATAAGTTTGAAAATAAATTAATCTAAATTTTATTTAACCTAATTAAAACATAACACATTTCAATTGAAAAGATACACCCATATTAGATCTAATTCAATTAAACTCAATTCGATAATTGCGCATCTCAATTAATTAATTTAATCATATCCAAATACCCATTAGTCATCACAATTGTAAATGTAAAATCCTCAAATTGGATCAAGTGTTAAACAATTGTAGCCAAACGATATTCGTCGATACTCCATTACAATTGAGTAGACACTTAATATAGATTTTAATTCAAACTTGCACATTTCATTTCGTTCTACTAATAAATTTCTCAGATTTTGCCTAAATTCAAGTCAGATAATCCAAATTCTTTTATTTTTTGGTAATTTTTTCTATGTTTTTTGTGGTACTTATTTTTTTTTTCTAATAATTTTCGGGCTTCCTTAAAGTAATTCGCTAATATTTAGATGGAGTAAAAACATTGGATGATTTACAAAAAGTCACAGTAGCTAGGTATATTGTGTCTGAATTTTTTAATTCATTTTTTATTATTTATTTTATATTATTTAACTATAATGAATGAATTCATGTACTATATTTTAATATTTATGAAGAGAATGAATTGTGTATTACAATTGTAGATTGACACCATTAATATCGACTATGAAATTAAAATTTTTATATCATGTTGTTGTATTATAATGATTATAATTATGTAACTTTGATTTGTAATTTTTTAATAATACAATTTATATTTTAACGTGAAATTTTATGCTAATATTTATGATTTAACTTTTTTGATATATATATTTAATTTTTTCATTATTAAACCATGGTTTTAAACCGAACCAAACCGAAAAAAATGATTTAGATTGGTTTCGTTTAGAAATTGAAGTGGTTTGGTTTGGTTTGGTTTGAAAAAATTCCAAATCACTTTAAATGGTTTGGTTTGAAAATTTTCTCAAATCGTCCAAATCGAACCGTTTTCATCTCTACTTTCTACCATCACTAATAATCATCGTGGATTGCCATACCTTAAGAAAATGTTCTCCCTTAAGAATTGAATCACAAACTCTCTGTTGTTGGTAAAGTTATAGCCTCAATTCATTTGACACTTAATCCACTACAACCAAAATGTACTATTGATTGTATGAGGAGGGAAATGGCTCCATAAAGTCAATGTTCCAAACATCAGATATTCTACTTCTAAAATGTTGCTCAAGGGCACCTCGTCATTTCTTGAGATGTTTCCTATCCTTCGGTACTTATCACATCTCTTCACCAAATCATAAGCATCCTTGAATAGCGTAGGTTAATAAAAACCTGATTATGGAACTTTTACTACTGTCTTAGTTGCTGCAAAGTGCTCATCGTATGGTGAAGAATGATAATGCTCCAATAGTGATTTTGTTCTTCTTCTAACACACAATGATGAATTATTTGATCTAGATGTCGTTTATAGAGAAATAGATCATTCCAAAGTAGTGCTTAAGATTATTATAAAATTTCTTCTTCTCATGACTCGAGTATTTCAGAGGAATGACAGAATTGACCAAATAATTTACATAATTTGCATACTATGGTGTTGTCCCAATCTAAAAAGCATCTCATCTGGGAATACTTCATTGATCTCATTGGTAGGATTTTATTCTTGATATTCTAAACTAAATAGGTGATCTGTAACTATATTCTCACTCTCATTTTTTTTATCGCAGATCTCTAAATCAAACTCCTACGATAGAAGTGTTCATCAAATGAATCTTTACTTCGCATCCTTGTATTTCAACCCTGCGTGATCCATGTACACAATCACTTTTGACCGATCAAATATGGCCTGAATTTGTCGAAGGTGAATATCACTATCAAAAGGTCTTTCTCTATAGTAGTTTAGTTCAACTGAGCCTCAACAATAGTTTGCTGGATTACTGAATCACATATCTCAACAATAATCTTGTCATTGAACTAACTCAAAACTATCTTAACTGTGTAGTCATTATCATTACACATTAACTCAAACGGTGATTCCAATCAAGAGCAACCAATACTAGAGCTGAAACCAACTTTTCTTTTAGAGTGTTGAAAGTGACTAAAAACTCTTCAAAAAAGTGAAAATGAACACCCTTTCCAACAAGCTGTAGAGAGTTTTCATGATTTTGAAGAAATCTTTAGTGAAGTGATTATATGATCTAGCATGTTCTAAGAAGTTTATTATTTTCTTCATCAAAATTGGTGGAGTAAGCTTCTTAATTACTTGTATTTTTGCCTTATCAACCTCAATACTTGTAGCTGATATCAGATGTCCCAACATAATTTCTTCTTGAACTATAAAGTGACAATTTTTCCAAAGCACCAGGTTGGTATCCTTACAATGCTGTAATACTAACACCAAGTGATCTAAGCATTCATTGAATACTATTAGAATTTGATTGTACCCAAAATATCCATCCAAAAAATAGTAGTATGCATGCTTTATAAATCTCTCCAACATATCAATGAAAGGAAGTGGAAAATGGTGCTTTTGAGTAGCGCTGTTGAGTACCATGACTTTTCACAAGAATGAGCTCAGTATTTTCATTTGGAACTAAAGTGATTTCTCATTTCTTAAGCATACCGTAGGTAAGTAGGCAACTGTTTGATCTCAAGTGTTGGAGCTTGTTGAGTAGATGGTAAATGCTTTGTGGGACCTTTACCAAGCTCCAACCACGATCGCTTGAAAAATGGGGTAATGCTGCCAAGTATGTAACACATTCTTTTGATTCCCTTTTTTTTAGATGGCAAGTCCTAAGAATATACCAACAAGCCTCAAGCATATTTTAAGGATGATTAAATCTGAATCTTTGTCACGATCTTCGTCAATTTGAAAGCAAAAATACGATTCATTCTAAAATTTAAATGCCTTGAAGAAGTTGATTGTTAATTCTTCTTCATCTAGTATTGAAATCAACTTTGGATATCTATCAATGTTCTGGATATCTTCAACAGTGCCTATAAGGTGTTTGATTGTCTTATCAACTAGCTACAATAAAACTATAGCGACTTTTACATCCTTCCAAACTTAATTTTCTAATAGAGAAAATGTATTATGTTAATACTCCATCCTAAATCACATGGTGCTTTATTTATATCTCTGTTACCAATATAGTAAGGAATAGTTAAAAGTCCCTGGATTTTTTAATTTAGATGGTAACTTGTGTTAGAGTATCGCATTGCACTCTTCTGTCAGCATAACTGTTTCATTATCCTCCAACATTTCCTTTCATTGTCCTTCAACTTCCTCTTGTAAGACATTATATCTTTCATAAACTTGGCATAGCTAGCATCTAAGCTAAAGTTTTTGCAAACGGTATGTTGATATGCACATTCTTAAACACCTCCAAAAAATTTACGAACAGCTTATCAGGATTGTGTTTTCACAGTCTCTACGAAAATGGAATCAGAGGTACATAACCTTTGACAAGAGCAGTTGCCTTAACTTATGGACCGTATAAAGACTTTATAACTTATGGATCGTATAAAGACTTTACTTGATTTTCTTCTATGGTTTTGTGACTGATCCTCGTGTTTCTTGCCCATGTTAGGTACATTTTCTATATTAGTAACTAATTGTTTCGTGTGTATTTTTGGTAACTGAACTCTACTACGTATTAGTGATGACTTTGACCTATTCCTTTAGATTTATCTCTGGAAAAAGTTCCTTGAGTTCTACCTAATAATGTTGCTGTTATCTGTCCTACATGCTATTCCAAATTCTTGATAAAAAACTTTTGCGGTCGCATGGAACAATGAAAATGCACCTCTAAATTCCCTACAGGTGTTTGTGTGACCGCATGGTTATTGCTATTTTTTTCTGCTGGACATCTTTTAGTATTTTAGCCATAGCTTTCTCTCCTGATATCCGATTAATATGATTCAAGTTGTGTTGGAAAGCTAACTCAAAGGCTACAACTTTTTTCTAGATGTCATCTTCCAATTCAATCGTTTGGCATGTCAAAAATGGGTCCCGATTTGAGGCTAGAAATGGTGCGTAACTTTTTCGATTGGGAATTGATATGTGATCAAACTTTGACGATATTTTATCCCTTTGACTTCCTTTCTCATCCACTTGACCTCTAACACTTTCAAATTTTCATCATAAGTTTAGACACGAGTTTGAAATATTTGCACTTTAGTTCCTGAACTTTCATTTTCTTTCACTTTGGCCCTTTTCGCTCTTTTCTTCCATCTTCCATCTTTTCTACCAAAATACAACCTGAATCAAAACATAATATAATGAGTACATTTTGGTATTAAATAATCACATGAATGTAATAATGAAGAGGGAGAAATATTATATTTTACACTCCTATCACCTTTTAGTTCTAAAAGTTTGTCTCAGTCTTCATGGTGTACAAAGAGATCAAGTCTTTCAATGAAGGCGTTTTATCCTGACATTGTTGTTATTGTTGCCGTTGAAAACCTGGTGGTCTATTCTGATAATTTTCTCTGTCCTTGTCCTTGATCGTTAGTTTAAGAGAAATTTGGATGATTCCTCCATCTTGAATTGAAAGTGTTGGAGTGGGGGTTATTCTACTGTCTTTAAAACTTCTGTGCATGGCTAACTTCCTCCAACTGAGTAACATACATGGAGGTTAAAGGGAAACTTGCAGTAATGTGATCTGCCCCGCAACCTATGCGTATAGGTGGTTGGTATACCATTTTTAATAGATTATGATAAGTTATCTACTTTCTTTGTAAGCTCCTCAATCTGTACCACTAGTGCAGTCACCACATCAAAGTTATGCACTCTTATTGATTTCTTTGTCGATCAAACACATCACTAATTATTTACTATTCTCTCATATAGTTCATAAGACTCATCAATGCCCATCTTCATAACTGAATCACACACTGAAGCATCTACCATGTTATGGTATTCTAGATGTAATCCATAGTAGAAAATGTATACATGAGCTTGTTTAGGAATGTCAAGATTAGGACACTTCCTAAACAAATCCTTGAATCTTGCCTAAACTTCCTTCTATTTAATTGTATAAACTTCATTCTGAATTTGGTAGACTTGAGATGGAGGGAAAAACTTCACAGTGAACTTTTGCATTATGTCATTCCAAGTTAAGATGCTCTTGCCAAGTAAAGGGTGTATCCATTCTCTTGCGAACTCGTCAAGGTGTGAGAAAATAACCACATTCAAAAGGCATATGTTGACATCCCTTCGTTACTAATAACTTTGCACAACATCATAAAAGTTTGTATGTGCTCATGTGGATTTTGTGGGTTTCCCAAAGAACTTGGTGTCCAGGTGATTTTGTAAGACGTTATAAGATTTGATCGAAGGTGAAAGTTAATAGAGGGTAAATAATTGCAGGTTGAACTAGTGCAGACAATGGAATCACATAATCTCCAACTAATATAGGGGCTTCATCAACGATAACCCTACTTTGCTGAATTGACTATTACAATTGAAGTGGATCTTGAATTTGACTCTAGTTTCGATTATGACTCTCGGCCATTTCTCTTGCTTCTCTTTGTTATGTTCTCCACTGTCTAGAAGTTCTAACTCAAGGTCTAATGGAGCGAACTCGATCTCGTCAAAATCTTGCATAAATTGGTGATTGCCTTAAAAAAATAAGAGAATTAGATTGTGTGATTATAGCCTTAAAACAAAGAAAATAATCGAATTTAATATAAATTGATAAACTAGAATTAACTCAATTATTCCTGGGCAACAACAGCAAAAACTTGTTCGAGAAAATCCCGCAAAAGAGTACGAGATGGTTGATAAGTAATATGTAATGAGTATGTATATCATCACACGAGAATAAAGCTCAATCATAGAGTACTAATTCTAATCAAATACAAATGCACTGTTGTTTTGTAATTATCCTAAGTTATACTATGAATCCTGTAAAGATTGGTTATTATTTTTTTTTTTTTTTATCAATTAAGGAGATGAATGTTTTAGATATCAGAATCCACCCATTGACCTTTATTTACAATTTTCGACTCGTGTAGATTAGTGTTCTTCTAGTGTTCATGACAATCAATGGTCCATCAATATCTAATATTCTTTTCCAAGATATATTAAACATATCCTAAGCACGATCGAATCTTATTTGTAGTCTGAATTCAAATGCAAAGAAATATTCAATCACACGATTATCATACCATAAATATTATTCCTAATATCTATTGTCCGTGTGTTAAGCTTGTAATGGTCAAACCTATTGTGAGTTTTTCAACACTATAGTAGTCAACAAATCGTCTAAATGATGATCAATCATTCAAAAATTAATTGATCATGCATATTTAATAAAAACCACAAGAAGAAACAAAAATTACTCAAGTTTTGAATTAAAAATATAAATAAAAAAGGTTTCATCATTCATCCAATAGACAAAAAATTTTGTCTAGCATTGTCATAACAAAATTATACAAAAAGATATGAAAAGGCACCACTCGAAGCAAAGAAATCGATGAAGAAATTGAAAACTCAATTCCTTGGAATTCAATCTTCAACTAGAGCTTTGCACTTGCAATTCTTGATGTCAATTCACTCGTTTTCCTCTTGTTGACTCAAACTATGATAAAAACTAAGTAGATGACGTTTTGGATCAAGTGTAGTTTATATAGAATGCAAAATGATCCCAATCCAACACTTGACAAGAAAAGTAAAGAAAACAGATTTTTCCCTTTGGAAAGCGCCTAGTTGTAAGTGAGGTGCGTGCCTCTAAGGAGCCTTTTGGCTTCTTAAGGTCCATGAAAGGGGTCATGCATGCTCCTGGATTGTAGCTTGGGGCCAATTTTTACAAATACCCCTTGAAGTTTTCTTTCCATGCAGTTTTGGTCTTTTTCGATCACCTTTTATCTTGCTGACTTCTATTCTCGCCCAATTAAGTCTTAGCACTCTTGAATGTTCGTTCTTCAGTCCAAGCTAACTTTTGATTATTTTCACTTTAGTCCCTAAACTTTGGCTTTTATGCAATTTAGTCATCATTTTTTCCTCCTGTTCCACCTTTTTCATCCATTGTTTCATAACAAATAGAATTCATATCAAATTAAGTCATTATTTGTTAAAATAACCAAAAAATATGCTAATTTCAAAGTCTAAATAAGTGTATAAGAGTCATTTACCTTTATCGTTATCATACTTACATATATTTTACCTTTTTCTTCCTTACATTCTTATTTTTATCATTCCATTGTTCTTGTCCTTAGTCATGATTTTTATTCAAAAATATTGCTGACATGCTTTAAAGTGATGTTCAAATATTTAATTAAAATGTCATCTAGTTATTGAAAACTCTGATGTGAATGTATTTAACCATAGAATGTATGTTATTTGACAAAAAACTGTTAAGTGAAATATAATTGTTTAATGGGCCTTTTAACCAAAATTCCCTATTAAAATCGCTGTGAAATCTGTAATAAGAGAGACAGAAAATGGTAAAACTCAACTTTGCAGCCTTCTTCTCCTTCCTCTCTGTGTTTTGCAGACCTTAAAAAATTTAGTTACTGCACAAACTTTCTTGGTATGTATAATCTCTTTACTCTATGTTAATTAATATGACAGTGTGTATTTACATGATACTTGATGAACACTTTTTGGTATATTGTAGAATGGACGGAGATTCCAATGAAAATCTTTTGAATGGAGGAGCAGCAGCAGAAGAATAAGATAATGTTAAACTCAAAGGCAAAATATGGAGTGAATGTTGTGGATTGTGGCTGGACCTGCAATGTTTACCCGATTTTCGTCATTTGGAGTAAGCGTCATTGCCAGGCATTTGTTGGCTATATTGGCTCCATAGAACTTGCTGCCTACGCTCTTGTGTCTACTGTTCTATTGAGATTTGCCAATAGAATTCTGGTACAATACTTATTCATTGTGGGTTCTTTCTTTTCTTTTTTAATTTTTTGGCTAAAGCAAAACCAGGATACACGAATGCATGCTACTCATTAATTAAGAAAATCAATAAAAATAAACTTAATTTAGGGAACTAGGACAAAATTCTTTGATCTTATAGATTCTTTCATTATTAATTTTTCTCGGAGACTAACAACATAGTGTGTGTTTTTAATGAAGGAATGCTTGTTCAAAATTTAATTAGTGAAAAACTGTCAATGAATCATAAATTTGAAATATAGAACAGGTCACTGATTAAATTTCAAGTATATCATAAGTTCATATGTTTTTATGGCATTTGTTCATAGTCTCTCTCAGGACAGGATATTCCAGGAAGTTTATTAGAATTCGAAGTTCAGGTTCAGTTTCCTCTCAACCTAATTGACTCGACACGTGTCGTGCGCCGGTAGTAGATGCCAGCTAAATGCCGGACCCACCACCAAGGCAAACTTGATCTATTTTGACTGTGCTAATTTCTATGAAAATTTTGACAGAGTTTCCCCAGTAAAATGGACAAAACCAACCTGAAAAATCATCAAAATCTCAAATAGACATTTAAACCAAAAGTTTTGGAAACCACCACTTCCTCTAATGCCACCACAACTACTACAAAATATAACAAAATTCAACTGAGTGTTTCTACAATATCATCATGTCAACATGCAAGTATTACATCACTTACAAACCCTTCTACGAATATGCTTGTCACCCAAAATTAGACAATTACTTAATAAACATAAGTTCCCCAACTATTCATTACATACTTATGAAACGGTCTCTTTTGCTTCAGCAGGCTTTCCCAAATATATCAAAATCGACCTTCTCCTGATAGGAAAACATGGTAAAAAGATATGAGTTTATAACTTAGTGAGTGGATAGTTGAAAATAAATAAACTTTTCCATTTATGCTATTTTCTGAAAATTCTTGCACTATTTAACGTTAAGAACTTCTGAAAAATAGTAACACTTTTAAAAACTAAACATGATCACATCATAATTTCTTGGACATAATTCTAGAAAGGCAACTGTATAACATAATGACTATAAATACTCTGATATCCATGAAAAATTATGAAATATTGCTGCCTTAATACTATAAGCTGAAAGTTTAATTCTGTAAACTGAATTAACTGAATTCCATAATCTGAAATCTGATAATAGAATAAATACTGAAAAATCACACCAAAAAGAGTACACAATGAATAGCCTTACTCATGTACAGAGTAATCTCGATGTACAAGGCAAAGCCATTCAAATCTAACAGCTGATAATCTGGTCATACGTACGCAGAGCTGCCCCAAAGGCTAATCACCCTAGTACACAGCCCAAAGCCTATGTGTGTACGAGAGTGGGTCCCAAAGACCTCTGATAATCTGGTCATACACCAACACATTCACAATAGTGCAGAGCTGATAAAATCACTATAACTAGTCATACACCGTGGAAACACATTCACATCAGTGCAGACTGGGATAAAATCATGTTGGTACTTTCTGATGGTTTTAAAATAACTTTAGCTATATTGAAACATTTATATTCATATAACATGCTAGTTAAATGATTTAATTGAACTGAATTTAACTTTAAAAGCAATTGATAATAAAATCCATTTTATTCTAAAAATCATGCTATGAAGTCAACTTTATACAATAAATAACTTTAAAATTTAATGAAGACTTATTTCTGAAAAATAAGTTTTATCCACTCACAAGGTATGAGCTACAAGTTGATAGGCTGATAGACATTTCCAATCGCTTCGTTACCTCCTGAAATACGATAATGATAACCAATTTATCCACTATCAAATTGAGAGACCTTAATATCTAATAATAGAACTTAATTTAAATGCTCTTGGTACTTAAATAAATTCTCAAATTTTCCTTTATTAATTGGAGCTAATCACACCTTATAATATCTTGGTTAATCATTAGTTTATCAACATAACCATCATTTCAAATTTAAAACTAATTTTACTCTCCAATCTAGTGAAACTAGTAACCACAATTCCACCCACATAATATACATTTGTTCCATAAAATCAATTCCCAAGTGAAATATTTCATTTACATAATCACTTCACAATTAATTAATTAAAATCCCCAAAATCGGATTCTAGGGTTTTCTCAAAAATTTGACATCTCCATACCTTGCTGAAAATTTGAAATGAATAAATCCCCACACTTGAGCTCCAATTCATGCAAATATCCCTAAAATTCGACATATTATTCAACAAGGTAAAACCCTAAAAATTTTAACATAATTCATACTTTATCACCTAAAACAAATGGAAAATTTCAACCCAACTTGAAGATATCAACCTTACCTCCTTTCCTCTTCTTTTTCCCTTCTTCTTTCCCTTCTTCTTTTCCTTTTTCCCTTCTTCTTTTCCTCTTTTTCTCCTTCTTTCTCAGTCTCTGCTTCTTCCCGTAAGTTCACTGTGTGTGTGTGAGAAATAGGGTGAAAATTGGGTCAAAGGTTTGAATATGTAGTCCAAAACCCAAAATTTGCACAATAAATCCCTTAACTTCACTTTTTAGTAACATTTAATCCTTTAACTTCCAAAAGTATATATATAAATTCCAAACTTTTAAATATATCCAATTCAAACTTTATATTTTGCCAATTGCAAAATAACCCAAATAAAATATTTAATTTCATTTTAGTCCTTGATTGACTTTGACTAGTCAATATTTGAATTTTTGACTATAAAAATTGGATTGTAACAGTATGCTTGGGATATATCTTCAATGATCATGGCTTTGTTTTGGTTGTAACCACAACTCTACTTAACGCGAATATTTATTTGTGCTAATCCCATTTTAAAAGCTTTAGGCCAAGAAGAAAGAATTGCAGAAGTGGCCGGAACTATTGGTCTCTGGTTCATTCCTGTGATATATACCTTTATTATATCGTTTAGCTGCCAAATGTTCCTACAGGCATAGAGTAAGAACATGATTATTACATACTTGGCAGCAGTTTCACTATCGATCCACATCTTTCTCTCATGGATTTTAACAGTTAAGTACTAGTTTGGGATTAGTGGGGCTATGATATCCACTATTTTGGCACACTGGATCCCTAACGTGGGTCAGCTAATATTTGTTCTCTCTCGACGATGTTGGGAAACATGGAAAGGTTTTTCATTTTTAGCTTTCAAGGATCTTTGGGGCCAATAATCAAGCTTTCTTTATCATCCGGTGCAATGCTCTGCTTAGGCTTATTTCATTTACTTGAATAGTTCTATATGTATATTAACCCGCCAAATCATATAAAATTGGTCTTCAGGCATGCTATGTAGCTCCACAAGAACATGATTTGTTTATACTATAAAGTAATGACATATTGTTATGACATAGCGTACATAAGTTTCGTACTGTTCATGAGGTCTCAGATTGAAATGCTTGGCATGGAGTCTAGTTTTTAGTGTCTATCTTCTTCAGTGCAATGTTGGAAGTTCTATCTTTTTGCTGCCCATGGATTCAATAAATGTCATGTTTTTATATACCTTTTTGAATTATTCCCTAAAAGAAATAAAAAACTTTGGAGGAGAAATGATTAGGATGTACTTCTCTATGCCGTCAATATGCAATTTTTGAACATAAACATTTGGTTTCTTTGGCAGTCTTGAAATCTTGTACAAACACAATACTGGTTCTTTTGACCGAAAATCTGAAAAATGCCGAGCTTGCAATTGATGCTTCCGTTCTTTAATTTCCTTCTTGTCCTAGTATCATATAAGAATGAAACTGAACTCTTTCTTCAGTCTTAACATCAATGGTTGGGAAATGATGATTTCTCTTGGTTTATTGGCTGCAGTAAGGCACTATAACATAATGGGAATTCCAGTTGAAGTTGTGCTTGGTTATGTTCTCAAGCTGTAAGTTGAAGTGAGTTTTTATCATTCTGCTCAATCTATCCAAATTGCTCTTTGACATATTCTTGTTGATAGTTCCTCCAAACCCTAATTTCCATACCCACCCCACACAGAAAAAATACGAGAAAAATAAAGACCAATACTTGGTTCTTCATGGAAACCAAATACTTTTTCTTTCGTTTTTATGTGCCATCTGGCTTGAATTTATTTATTTATTTATTATTATTATTATTATTATTATTATTATTATTATTATTATTATTATTATAAGATTGTGTTTGAGATAGGGTGTTTGGATTGGAATGTTAATTGGCACGCTCGTTCTAACTATCATAACTTTCAAAACCGATGGGATGATCAGGCCCGGTCCTGGAGCTAGGCAAATGAGGTCTATGTCTCAGGCCCAACATCTAGGAAGGCCTCACTTTGGGCCTAGAATTTTTTTTTTTTTTTTAAATTGAACTTGAACTAGACCTAGTGATGCAGAAATGCAGCCCACAACTTCAAACCCAAATCCAATTCAATACCCTTAGCCTTAGTCCAATTACCCAACTATATATATATATATATCCATTGCATTTACAATGATTTTGGGAGGCGGGCCCAATTCTTAGGCTTTGCCTCAGGGCCCGACAATCACAGGACCAGCCATGGGGATGACCAGGTAACTTGGATTTGTTTTCCCTTCCACATTTTGGCAGTTGTTTTAAAATAATTTGATAAGTTGGTATGGAGATCAAACTGCTAATTATGTATATGATGATGCAAACACGATTCAAATGTCTTTTCGTTGCAGGTATCCATTGCTCGTAGACGTGTTAATAGATGGTCTGTGGAAGCTGAAACTGATACAAATTCGCCGTCAACTGTCTGACGATAACATTTCCCTCTCGGCAATTGTTTCCAATATGGGAGTGTTCCATAAAAAAGGCGCAGAATGAAGCCTAAACGTGCGAGGTTATGCAGATTCTACCTCAATGTACAAATACAGGCCAATCGGACGCACACTTATTCATGCGTCTCCAAGAAAACAAGCACAGACAAGTTATGTATTCGGTGAAAATTTATGATCCACAGATTTGTATAATACACTTGGATACAAATAAGTCATTTGAAAAATGAAAGTTCCTGCATCTCTAATGCATTATATGAGCTACTATCTAGGTGACATGCAAATATATGACTTCTAATTTAATATCTAATTAATAAATGCCAAACTGTCAAATTTAATCTCCGAGTTCTCATTAGTTCTTGTCTATAACAAAAATAAGTTTCGATGTATAATTAAAGGAGAAAGGAAAAAAATATATATTAATATGAGAGAGAGCTTAAATTTTGCTGACTCGCTCCTTCTAGAGATCTTCACAATGTCTAACATTGTCTATTTTACTTATGTACCAGTTTTTGCTATGCCCCTATTTGATCCCCATTAAATTACATTTTATTACATTCTATTTTTCTCTTTCCTATTTTCAACCACACAATCTTTCATAAAATAATATTACACATAAATTAAAAAAATTTCCTTCTTTTTCAACTACTCATTTTTTCAACAAAACACTGTTCCTCCCATTTTTATTATCAAAAATGGGGGCCAAACAGGGGCATATTTCCAAGTCAAGTAGAGCATGCATTAAGTACTTCGATAGTTTTCTATTATTTCTTGGTGCAGCTAGGTAGTTAGATTTGAATTAGAAGTCTCGCCAAGGAATTAATGTTGAGAATTTACTTATCATACGCAGTGGAAATAAAATCGGATTTCAATTCCCACTAAGGATCTGCTTTGTGTTTAGATAGAAACGTGATAGAGATTGTACCTTTTTCGAGATCCACAAACTCCTTTGCTATTCTTTCATTCCAACGATCTTGATTCGCCACCCACAACTGTCCAATTGTCCAGCATTTAACGGTGATCCACACAGAGAACAATATTGTAAGACTGAGATTTTTTTCTTCTTGTGCTAGCAAGAATGAATTCTCTATAGATTTTGAAAATCCTAGTCATATTTATATAAGTCCAAACAGGTTTGGCCTAACCCGGTCCAATATTTAATTAACACATTTAATTAAATTCGGTCCGTGAATTACTTAATGCAATTAATTAATTCGAGCCTATAAATAAGCAATCCAATTAATTAATTTATCCAATGCTTGTTAAATGAATTAGTTAACAAATCTCAATCTTCCAATTTTCCTTTTGTGTGCGACCCATCAGGCTCCCGATCACGATATCTAACGATATGAAATATTATTTTGATCTAATCAAAATTGATAAATTAAAACACCCTTTTAATTTATCACCAATTCACACTCGCCATTTCAGATTGACATCTAGCAATGTGTCAATGCAATACATGTGACGAAAAATGTCACGTGGTATGACAAAACCAAACTCGTTCGTTTACCGTGAAACTATAATCCCTTTGTCAATATGATCCGATCAATTACGAGATATGGAAGTGTGTCAATTTCGATTATCGATCATATCTTTCATACCATTATTAAGTCAATATAAGTCAAAAGCTCATTTTCGACTTCTGAGTACACCTTGGCCAATGATTTCACTATCGACTTAATTGAATGAAATGCAGATAATAATATCTTACTATCCAAGAGTGACGAATCCTTTATTGGTCATTCACAACCTTCGTACGATTCTTGACATACCTGAACGATGCCGTATTAGCCCCTTGGCAGAGTAACATCTAACACCGTTAAAGCATGACTGTCATCATATAAGGTACTATGACGACCTCAAGTCAAAGAACCAATCCCACTATCAAATGTTAGAGATTAACTACTGACACTCAAATAGTTACTCATGTGGAATCTCTCAGCAGATCTCCAATATTTTGTTCTATAACAAAACATCCAAGTGTTCATTTAAGTGTCATCACACTTTAGCTTGTGAGATCAACTACTTACTTCATATGTAAGAGATATCACACGTGATGGTCTATACGTAATAACGATATCCGTATCTCATCACTATTTACGACCACGGATGATTTAAGATACAATCATATGTAATTTGTATCTCACAATCACAACTCCTTGTGATTAACAAATTATTAAAATTTTAATCTACGAACTCTATTATTTAATTCAATTGAATATTAATTAATTAAATAATAGACCTCTCATAAATCACATGAACTATATATTAAAAGGTGCTTATATCCGAAGTCGATTGGACTAGGGCATAACACTTACCATTAAACCACCGTGCCTACTGTCAACCAATTGAGAATAAACCATTAGATTCTTTTTCTATAATGATTTATCCTTTCCGAAAGCAGTTGCAATCTCCTAGTGTTCTTGTTAACCAAACTTCCGTACCCTAACCCTATGCATATTTGTCAAATAAATCTGATGAGAAGAAAAAGTGTATTCTAAGTGTTCCATTTTTTCCCATTAAGGTCAAACCTAAACTTGTGCCATTAGATGAATACATTGTTGACCTATGGTTGACTTTAACTCTAAAGTTTTGATCATAAATATGGTTGACTTTAACTCTAAAGTTTTGATCATAAATGACAAGTTAATCTTGTTTATTAATAATTGATTTGAAATGATCATAGTCTGAAGCATTCAAAAAATGATTCGATCATCGTCAAAAGATCAAGATCAAGATCAAGAAAATCATTGTAATGACCGGCCTACGTATTATATCATACATATTATCTGCTCTAGAAGAGTCTAAACCTATCTTATCCATTCAAAAGTCAACAATCTCTTCAGTTTGTAAAATCTAACCAAGTCTTCCAAACCCGCTCTAACAAAAGCTTCAAGCACTTTGAACTCCTATGTGGACTTCATATGGCAGTAAATGACACAAACATAGTCTCACATGATTCAATAAGGAAACAATTATTGAGAGTCAAGTCGAATGTATCAAACCTGAAAAAGTCAAGGACAGAAGTAGGAGTGCTAAGGACTATGTAGGCTCCACCTCCTGAAGTGTGAAGTATTAACTACCCAGTGTAGGGGTTTCTGAACGAGGAAATGGTCGCAGATAGCCACAAAAAAAAAAGCCATTTTTCTAAAATGATTACTGTTTAAAAAAATTAAAAAATCTGTAAAAACCTTAAAAGCAATGAAAAGCCAATATTGCCCCTAATACAAATCACTCATACCGACGTCTGGAGAAAGAAAAGGAAGAAATAGCGAATAAACCAACGATTTTTTCTTGGAAGGAGACCAACTTGCCACCATTAGAGGCAAAGAAGGTAAGTTTTGCTTATTTTTCCCACATTAATCTTTTAACTTGGATGTTGAAGGCTTATTTTGTTGGAAATAGTGGTAGAAATTTTTGTAGATTATGTGAAATTACTGGAAATGGCATTTTTGGAGGTGTGTTTGGGCCGGTATTTGGAGTCGGAGAAGAGGAGCTGCTGGTTCTGGGCCGTCTTTTTCCACACAGCCCAGAAAACAGACAGCACTGCCGTCTTTCCAAGACGCAGTGACCGTCTGGAACGGCCCAGCTGTGGCCCCTTTTTTCCCCAATTTTTAATTTTTTTCGTTGTATTTGAACAAATAATTTCAATACACAAAAATAAATAATGAACATTTAAATAATAAATAAATGATTATTTAAATGATAAATAAAAAATGTAAATAATGAATAAATATTAATAATCAAAATATGTAATTAAAATTTAATTGAAATAAATTTTTAAAATTTAAAATAAATAATTAAATATTTACGTTTGCTTGTTCAATGAATAATTTAAATGAACAATTGAAACAAATAAATAAAAAAATAAAACAAAAAAATGAACATTTTAAATAATACATGAACAATGTAGATAGCCAAGAAATATAAATATTCAAAATAATTTATTTATATAAGTAATTAAAAATAAATAATCAAATTTATTAATTAAATATTAAATAAACAACTTCAATCAAACAATAATCATAATTTAAACAATTAATAAATAAAAATAATCAAAGTAAGTAATTAAAATTGAGATAAACAATTGAAATAAATATCTAACATTTAAAATAAATAAATAAATATTCAATTAATAATTAAAATAAATATGAAATAAACAATTTAATGAAATAAAATAAATAATTACATATTTACGTTTAAATGTTCAAGAAATAATTTAATGAAAATAATTAAATAAACAATTACAATAAATAATGGAAATTAAGAATTCAATAAAAAAAATTAAAATAAATGCTAAGTAAACAAATCAACAATTAAAATAAATAATTTAAATAAACAATTGAAATAAATAATGAACATTTAAATAAAAATAAACAATT
>NW_019239264.1:314983-389296 GCF_002742605.1 Olea europaea var. sylvestris
ATATAAATAATCAAAATTAGTAATTAAATATAAAATAAACAATTTCAATCAAACAATAATTATATTTTAAACTATAAACAAAATAAAATAATTAAAGTAAGTAATTAAAATTTAGATAAACAATTGAAATAAATATCTAACAGTTAAAATAAATAATTATATATTCAATTAATAATTAAAATAAATATTGAATAAACAACTAAAGAAAAATAAAACAAATAATTACATATTTACGTTTCAATGGTCAATAAATAATTTAATGAAAATAATTGAATAAATAATTAAAATTAAGCTTTCAATAAAAAATTAAAATAAATGTTAAATAAACAAATAAAGAATTTAAATAGCTAAGAAATATAAATATTCAAAATAATTTATTTAAATAAATAATTAAATATAAATAATCAAAATTAGTAATTAAATATAAAATAAACAATTTCAATCAAACAATAATTATATTTTAAACTATAAACAAAATAAAATAATTAAAGTAAGTAATTAAAATTTAGATAAACAATTGAAATAAATATCAAACATTTAAAATAAATAATTAAATATTCAATTAATAATTAAAATATATATTGAATAAACAACTAAAGAAAAATAAAACAAATAATTACATATTTACGTTTAAATGTTCAATAAATAATTTTATGAAAATAATTAAATAAACAATTACAATAAATAATCAAAATAAATGTTAAATAAAGAAATAAACAATTGAAATAAATAATGAACATTTAAATAAAAATAAACTATTTAAATAACTAAGAAATATAAATATTCAAAATAATTTATTTAAATAAGTAATTAATCATAAATAATCAAAATTAGTAATTAAATATAAAATAAACAATTTTAATCAAACAATAATTATATTTTAATTAATAAACAAATAAAATTAAGCAAAGTAAGTAATTAAAATTTTGACAAATAATTGAAATAAATATCAAACTTTTAAAATAAATAATTGAATATTTAATTAATAATTAAAATAAATATTGAATAAACAACTAAAGAAAAATAAAACAAATAATTACATATTTACGTTTAAATGTTCAATAAATAATTTAAATAAACAAATGAAAATAATTAAATAAACAGTTATAATAAAAAATTAAAATTAAGCATTCAATAAATAATTAAAATAAATGTGAAATAAACAAATGAAATAAATATCTAAAATTTGAAATAAATAATTAAATATTTAAGTTTAAATGTTCAAAAATTATTTTAATTAACCAGTAAATAAACAATTGAAACAAATTAAATAAAGAATTGAAATAAATAATAAAGAATTAAAATAAACTGTGAAATAAATTTTTTTACAAAAACTAGTTTCTCGTTTTTTATAATTTGTTGTTGAATTTTTAATTCATTTTCTTTATTATTCGTTATTTTGTGTGTATATTACTTATAGTTCGGTTAGTTGAATTTTGTAACATTATCTTTTATCCATTTTTCATTTAACAATGTTCTAACATTTGAAATTTTGTAGGAGGGATTACCATTTGGACGCTACTTTGAGACAGGTTCATCGCAAAGTTAGGTCGAACTGTAATTTTGTCAGCTTCACAGCAATGTTGGATTCATTAGACGAGGAGTACACAGAGATATTACGTTGATCCTACCTATGGTCCCTTATTCACTGCGCTCTGTACAGTTTTTTGGATAATTGATCGATTCATTACTATGTCGACTGCTTAAGTCAGTTGACGGAGATGCACTTTGATCTTGGGGGCAAGATTGTTACATTTTTCATATTCGAGTTTGCCCTCATCATTGGATTAAGATGTACAGGCGAAGAGGCAGCGAGGGCTAGTATTTCGACAGACAAGAGGCTGCTAAATGATTATTTTAATCGGCACACGACCGTGACACTGACGCAGTTAGGAGATACATTCAGGGGATGCGACCAGTTACTAATGTTTTCCTTCATAGTGCAGTTGAAATTCAGAGTTTGTCATCTTCATCAGTTTTTAAAGTAAACGGCCATAGACTCAAGCCATTCCATGAAGGTTTCGAGGAGGAGGCCGTAACAACGTTGAAGTTTGGAGATCCAATTTATGACAATTAAGGAAGAAAGCAATAAGTCTAACCAAAGACAATAAACAAAGGCGATGCTTGGGAGGCAACCCAAGGGGAGTTTGTTCCTTTACCTTTTCATTTTATTTCGTTTTTTGCATTAATATTCTAGGTTAAATTTGTTCTCTTCTTGACATTTCACTTTACATTGGGGGCAATGTAATTTTTAAGTGTGGGAGAAGGAATTTAGGTTGTTTTCATTTTATTTTTTTTAAAATTTCTAATGGCTAAATTTTTAAAATTTAGGAATTTAGGTTGTTGAGTTATTTTCTTTGAGGATGGTAGTAACTAAAATGTGTAGACAAAAAGGAAGTGAGATTTTGAGCCTTCAGACTGACACATCCATATCAGTCTCACTATTTTCTTTCATGAGTGATTTTCTTCCTTAGATTTGTTTCTCTAGAACTTGCATTGATTCTCTTCGAGGTCATATTGATATATGCATGCATGAACTTGATTAAGGCCATCTTTGTTGGATAATTTAGCCACCTGAGCCCAATAGTCTACCCTGTAATTAATTGTCCCTTTGTTGAACCCCTTTGAGCCTTATAGCCTTTTTTTTTTGGAGCCCATGTTAGAAGCTTTAAATCTGAAAAAAAAAAAATAATCTTACCCAAGCTAGAAAGCTAGTGGAGTATTGTTCATCATTTTGTTACATATGGGAGTGCAAAAGAAATAAGTGTGGGGGTATCTAAAATTTCGGTAAGGGTATAATTGGTGGAATGGAACATGTTCTCAATTACAATGCATAAGTTCCATTATTAGTGTCATACTTTGAGAAAAAAAAGGATGAAAAAAATTTATTGGAAAAAAAAGAGAGAAAAAAATTGGAAAAAAAAAGAAAGATGAAAGAGATGAAAAAGAAAGAAGTGATGGAGGAAATAGTTTTCGATGTTACAAAATTATTCTATGTTCAGGATTCCTCCTAATATATTACAAGAAGGGATTGTGTTGTGTGAAATAAATGAAGAGTAACTGTTAAGTGGAGTGGTAATCTTATATGTCTTATATATGTTTGAGCTTGAGGCAATTCACTTTTCTTACTCTACTAGTTTCAATGGCTTTTGAGTCACTTATCCAAATACTTCCCACCTGGACCCTAGGCCACATTACAACCCATGGAAAAGACCTTATGATTTGTGTTATGCATGTGATCTAATTGGTGGAGAATGAGAAGATATGCAAGCATATGGTAGAACATCTCTATTCGTATGAACTTGAGCGAAACACTTACCCCTTAAACACATGAGAATTGAGTACTAATATTCCGCAAGGGTTTACATGTTTGGTTTACTCCATCTTTATTTGAGAATGCTTGCTAATTGGTTATAAGTTGTGTGAGAATATTTGTTCATGATGTGTTATGTGTTTTAACGAGTTTGATTGTTCTATGTTGATAGCATTGCAACTTTAATATTTTTGTGAAAGTGAACTTGAATTTTACTCGAGGACGAGCAAAAGCTAAGTGTGAGGGAATTTGATAAGACATAAAATGTCATGTTTTTCATCCATTAATACTTGCAGTTTTGTGATTAATTGACGCCTAAATGTACTAAGTATCATTATATTTTGATTTACGTTGCAATTGGATGATTATGACATAAATTAGAGGAAATGAGTGAAGAAGGACCAAAGTGAAAGAAATCAAAAGTTCAAGGACTAAATTGAAAATATTCAAAGTTTAACTAGAAGGCGAAACAAAGGAGTGAAAGATTTGAAGGTCAATTGATGGAAGACTTAAAGTATTGGAAGAAGAAAAACAAGAAAAAGAGGCCAAGGAAAAGAGAGATGAAAGCTCAGGGACCAAGTTACAAACAATTCCTAGATGAGACGAGCGATGGAATGAAGATTCAAGAGTTTTAGAGGTCAATTGGATGAAGAAAGAAGTCAAAGAGGTGACATATGGTCGAAGTATAATCACACATCAATTTCTGATCGAAAGGGTTATGCACCGATTTTTAGCATCATATTGGGACCCAATTTCGACATGGTAGATGATCGAATTAGAAGACGAGTTCTGATGCAAAGTTGTATATCTTTGAGTTAGATTTCCAAAGAAACTTGAATCACCTCAATCGTACATCGAGAGAAAAAGTTATGACGAAAATACTAAAAGCTGTCCGGCGAAAAAAACCGTTTGAACCATGCGGTCGCACAAGCCATTCCAGCGATCTCAGGACCCTGTTTTGACATAACCATGCGGTAACACACTATATAACCATGCGGTCGCATGGTAGAAACTTTTGACGTGATTTTTAATTTCCTTTTTCCGTCCAACCATGTATGGAAATAAATCTTTTCACCACATAAATACCCTAATTCATCCTAGAACGTGAGAGAACGCCCCCAAATCACTTTTCTCTCTTTTGTGCTCTAAAATTGAAGATGTCTAGCTAATTTCTCATACCTGGTCGAGGATATTGAAGCCCCGGAATCTATACAACTGTGAGATCGAATTGTTTTATTAGTTTAATACATGTTTTTGTGTATTGAACATTCTTTTACACTTATTTTCAATGATTGTTGTGTTTAATTGCTAGGATGCATACTAGTTTGTTATTCATTACAATCTGCCACTAAGTTAAACATCAAATCCGTAATTTTTTGATTGATTTAACTTGTGAAGCAACTAGGATTAGTGATTTGTTGATTTGGAAATTGTTAAATCTTAGGAAGAATGTTTGAATAGGTTAAATGCAAACGCGTGGCTTGTGTTATCTAGTTCATCGATTTCTCTAATACATAAAGCTATTATTGAATTAAATCTTAGCACTTGTCTATAGTTGTTTGATAATTAGGATTAGTTAGAAGGTCGTTGCCCTAACTAATTACACTTAAGGAGGAATAGGAAATTAATTTGAATGGTAAATATTTTTCCAACGGTGAATATTCAAAATATGAATTGATTCATACTTGCATCTATGATCAATTGTAAAATTTCGAAAGTGGATATTGACTTAGATCAAGGTTAGTTTTTTTATTAATTTAATCCAATTTTTTAATTTGCCTTGTTTTTAGTTAATATTTAATTTTAACACATTCAAAACCCTCCTTTTAGTTAATTTAGCATAAAAGATAGACTAAACACTCTTCTTGGGATCGACTCTTACTTCCACTACTACATTAATTTTAAGAAGTATAGGTTTTAATTTGGAATGCCTACGACAACACGCAACAACCATCATCCACGTTCCCAAGCAAATCAAATTAACATGGAGTACGAAAATTAACCATGAGTTTGAAACTCAACAGATTTCATTGGTGCATTTCATTATCAAATTAGATAATTTGAACTGTAGATTCATACCGTTGTACGTAGATGAATTTCCCACAAAATCCTATTTCTACAGTATTATCATAATGTATAGAGCCAGAGTATGATCATTCAAACTATAGTAGTGTCGAAGCACTGTACTTGGCGGTACCATTTTATTCAAACTTTTAACGAAAAATCATAATTTGAAAACGAAATAACACTTGCACCTCTACATACATTGAATTTTCTTGAATATAAAAGAACAAAATGTGAAAAAGCCTTTCTTCTTCTTATCCTTGCTATTCCCTTAAGCTTAAGTTGATATGAAATATTTTTTTTTGAGAGAAAGTAAGAGTGAATTTGGATTTAAGTAGAGATTTAGTAAAAAAGTGATTTTCCTATTTTTGTAACCTTCCTTTTTAATGAAAAATTACATGGGGAGTTGTATTATCATTAAATTTATTAAATAGGGTCTTTAACTAAGAATTTAAAGAGTTTTTAAGTCATAAAAATAATTCATATAATTTTTTTTATAAAACATTAACATAATGAAATTAAAGGAAAATGAACCATTCATATGTTTTGTTGCCTATCTGTATCAATGCCCAATAATAAAATAATTATTTCATCCAATTAACTTGATATAATTATTTTTAATGTGCAAAATGAGGAGTTTTTAACTAAAAAATAATTTTGTAAAAATATTTCATAAAAAATCTACATGGTGATTCGAACCTAGGTTGCTAATACGAAATACCATGTAGATGACCATTGTGGTAACCCAGTCATTCATTAAATATTTGTAATCAAATTTACTTAAACTTAATCTCTTATATTGTTAGGCTTTTAATTGACTTATAACTTGGGCTTTCATAATCTTAAATACACTGAGCTTCCATAACTCATTTTTTAAATGGGCTACATCAACCAACTTAAGAATAAAAATTTGGGACCATACATTTCTCAAACCTAAAAAAAAAATCCATTCTTGAAATTACATTACGGTTTCGCAAAGAGAGTCGGCTATTTGTCTTTAACTTCTTCTTTTTCCCAAGTATCTTCGTCTATTCTATGATTGTTCTATTGCATTTTGAGTAGTTGAATCTCTTTGTTCCGTAATCTATGTACCTTTCAACCCAGTATTTTAATGGTAATTGCTCATAAGATAAATCTTTTTGTACTTTTAGGGATTGATAATTGACAACGTGATCAGGATCATGCATATACTTTTTGATCATTGACACGTGAAATACGTTGTGAACTGCCGATAGTTCGGGTGGTAAAGCTAATCGATAAGCCACATTTTCGACCCTATCAAGTACTTCAAATGGCTTGATACAACGAGGTCGTAGTTTGCTTTTCTTGTCAAACCTAAGTACACTTTTTATTGGTGCCACTTTTAAAAAGACTTTATCTTCGACTTGAAACTCCAAGTCCTTTCTTCTGGTATCTGCATAGCTCTTTTTTCTATCTTGCGCTGTCTTTATCCTAGTATGGATCTAATTAACAGCTTCAACTATACTTTCAGTGATATTTGGTCCCAAAACTATATTTTCTCCGACTTCATCCCAATGAGCATATGATCTACATCTTCTATCATAGAGAGCTAAATACAGTGCCATTCCAATAGTTGCTTGGAAACTGTTATTATATGCAAACTCCACAAAGGTAAATACGATTCCCAACTACCTCCTAGATCCAAAACACATGCCCTTAGCATATCTTCCAAAGTTTGAATAGTTCTTTTAGATTGACCATCGGATTGAGGGTAATATACAAAATTGAAATTCAATTTCGTTCCAACAGCCCCATGTAAGCTATTCCAAAACTTAGATGTAAATCTCATATCTCTATCAAACACAATGGATATAGGGGCACCATGCAATCTTACAATCTCTCTAATATACACTATTATCCATATAGCATTGTGTCCTCTTGCTGACTTCGAAAATCCTACCACAAAGTCTATTGCGATATGCTCCAAGTTCCATTCAGGTATGTCCAATGGATTTAACAACTTTAATGGTCTTTGATGTTCTACTTTAACTTGTTGACACACAATGCATTTTACCCCAAATAGACCTATACTTCTTTTATATTCCTTCACCAAAATGTATTTTGAAGGTCTCGATACATTTTCGTACCATTTAGATGTGCGGTGTATAGGGGTGAAATGAATCTAATATCTCTTTTCTCAAAACTTCATCCTTAGGTACACAAATTCTTCCTTTAAATATCAGTGCCCTGTTTGAAGCTATTACAAAATCCTTTCTCTTATCATTCTCAATTTTGCTCTTGATCTTCTACAGGAATGGGTTTTTACCTTGTGCTTCTATGATTCGATCTCCAAGAGTAGGTCAAACTACCAAAGTTGCTAAATGGGCTGTGACTTGCTTTGGTGTGGCAACCATTTCGATTTGTGAACTCTCTAAGTGTTTGATTAGTTCCATGTTGACCGTTCCATTGACTTTTTACTTAGATCATCGGCAAAGACTTAGTCTTACTAGGATGGTAATGAATAATGCAATCATAATCATTTACTAGCTCCAACCATCATCTTCGCCTCATATTCAATTCCTTCTGTATGAAGAATATTTGAGACTCTTATGATCCATGTAAATGTCGTATTTTCCTCCATATAAGTAATGGTGCCATATCTTTAGTGCATGTACTACAGCCGCAAGTTAGATCATGTGTCAGGTAGTTCTACTTATGTTGCTTCAATTGCTTCTAAGCATAGGCAATCACTTTTCCATGCTGCATCAATACACATCCCAACCTTGATTGGATGCATCACTATATATAATAAACTAACAAACCATTTTGAACCTTCAGGTATGGTTAACACAGGTGCTGTAATCAATAGTAGTTTTAGCTTCTAAAAGCTTTGCTCATACTTATCTATCCATTGAAACTTTACACCTTTCCTTGTCAATTGTGTCATTGGTCCAGCTATTTAGGAGAATCCTTCCATAAATCTCTGATAGTACCCGGCCAATCCCAAAAAACTTCGAACTTCACCCGTGTTAGTTGGTGTATTCTAATTAGTTACCACTTCCACTTTTATTGAATCCACTTCAATTCTTTAGACAATAACTACATGACCGAGGAATCCAACTTGCTCAAGCCAAAATTCGCACTTTTTAATTTAGCATATAACTTTGCCTTGAGTAGTATTTCTAATGCTATTATAAGATGTTTCTCATGTTGATCTTTACTCTTGGAGTATATCAAAATGTCATCAATGAAGATAATGACAAATTGATCTAAATACTGATAAAATACACGATTCATTAAATCCATGAACACTGTCGGAGCATTGTCAAATCAATTGACATAACTATGAACTCGTAATGTCCATAACGAGTTTTGAAAGCTGTCTTGGGCATATCACTTACCTTGACCTTCAATTGATGATATGCAAATTGTAAATCTATCTTGGAAATTACCTATCAAACAAATCCTCGATTCTCAAGAGAGGATACCGATTCTTGATGGTTAAAAGGTTCAACTCCTTATAGTTGATACACATTATCATATTTCCATCGTTCTTCTTTATGAACAACACTGGTGCGCCCCATAGGGATACACTTGGTCGAATAAAACTAGTAACTAATAATTATTGTAGCTGAATTTTCAACTCTTGAAGTTCCTTTGGAGCCATTATGTATGAAGCTTTAGATACCAGTGCTGCTTTGGGAGCCTGATCTATCGTAAATTCCACTTGTCTATCTAGTGGAATACTAGGCAGATCTTCTGGAAACACATCTGTAAATTTTTGTACCATTGGTACGTCCTCAATTTCTATCATCGTTGCCTATTTTCCTCTTGAGATGTTTCTTTTCTCAACATTTTATCGTCTTGTCTTTTCTCAACATTTTATTGGCTTGTAAGGCCGATACTAGCTGGAGATGGGGTTTAGTCTTTATTCCAGGGAAAGAAAATTGTTCATTTCCTAATTTTTGAATAGAAGTCCCTTTCTCTACAACGAATGCTTGCGTAATTATATCTTGATTATACCCAAAGAATAACGCAGTAATGGTAGTACATCTTTGGGGTGTCGATTCCACAGGGAGATGAAAAAATCACTCAAAGAATACTAAAAGGTTGATTGTCCTCTTGAAATGTGTAGGAGAATTCAATGTTAATGTAATGAAATTAAGATTAATATCTTGAGATGGCGTAGCATCGGAATTCCCTCAATTGGATTTGGTCTATCACATCAATTATTCATTTTTATAACTTAATTAGAGAATTTTCATCCCAACTCTCTAATAAGAAGATTTAACAATAAAGATCAATTCAATTCACAGTTGTAACCCTAGAATCTAGACTTATAACACATTCGTACATTTTTATTGGAACAAGATCAAAGATCGACCATATACATCAAGCATAAGGCAATAATCAATCCATCAATAAAGTTATATTAACATTAAAATTAAACAATTATTTCAATCATTCGATAGAAAGAGCATGACTAGATCTATAAAGGATTTGATAAAAGTTAAACCAACCTCAACAATAAGTAATTGAAATTGAAACTCAACAAATAGTTTAATTTAACAATGGAAAAAGCAGAACTGAATCCATGAAAAATCTTGTAAATATGAAATCAATTTCAATTTAAATTTATAAGAATGAAAATCCAAAGACTATAGTTGTTTAAAAATGATAAACCAAAATATGTGAAATAATATATGTGAAATCACCAAATCCAAAGAGTTCTTTCCTAGCTTCACCTCGATTTTAGTTCTTCATGGAGTTTCTTGAGCACCAAGATGAGAGAAAAGTGTATGGGGCGTTCCCTATCTTTTGGACGAGTTCTAGGGCTTATATATTGTGTACAAGATTTGTTTCCATATGTATTTGACTCAAATTAGAAAACTAGAATTCGCGCCTCGAGAATGAACTATGCGACCGTATAGAAGAAAGTCATACAGTCACATAGAACAATTATTTTTAGCCCTGAACTTCTCTGGAGCCTTGTATGTGATTGCATGGTTTTTGAACGATGCGACCGCACAGTTCAACTATTTTCTTCGTCGAACAACTTTCAGTATTTTGACTATAATTTTCTCTCCTGATTTCCAATTAAGGCAATTCAAAGTGTATTGGAAAGCTAACAAAAAGGGCCACAATTTTTCCAGAAATAGATCTTTCCCAATTCAACCATTTATTTGGTCAAAAATGGATTCCAATCTTTGACTAAAATTTTGGAACATTTTTATGCCCTTGAAAATCGATTTGTGCGAATGTTATGGTCATATTTCACTTCTTTTGACTTCCAATTAACCTATAGCTTTCTCGAATCATCATTTCATCGGCCATCTCATCTTTGATTTATTTACAACTTGATCCTTTAACTTTCACTTGCTTCCATTTTGATTATTTTTCACTCTTTTTGTCCCGAATTCCACTGTATCCATCCATTTGCAACCTAAATCAAAACATAAGGGTACTTAGTCAATTTAGGCATCAATATATCATAATAATGCGAGTATAAATGGATGAATTAATTAACAATTTGTGATATAATCATATCCTAACCAATCCATGCTCAAAATCACATCAAAGTCTTTTATCTCTATCACATACAAATCAACTTCTAATGTTTTTCCCTCAATTTCAAGATTCATCGACTTAGCTAGCTGAACTGTATTTAATGTTCTGCCTGAGGGGATGCTAATTGCTAGTGTACTCTCTGACTTATCACAAATAATACTAGATTTAGCAATGAAAGACGTTGATACAAAAGAGTGAGTAGCTTCTGAATCAAACAGTACATAAGCAGGTGTATCAGATATTAGTAAAATACCTGCTATCACATTTGAGTTCTCCTCTACATCTTTCTGAGTCATTGTAAAAACTCGTATTGTCCCCTTTTGTTCTGATCACTATTATCGTCCTTCTTTTGCGTAAACATGGGACAGTTCTTAGCAATATGTCCTGGCTTATCGCACCGAAAATAGGCATTATTTCCATGCAAGCATTCACCACAATGAGGCTTAACACACTTAGGGCAAGGCACAACTGCAACTACTATGGCCTTATTGTCACTAGATCCGATATTAGCCTTCTTATTTTGCCATTTGTCTTTTCCTTTGTCTTAACTATTCCATTTTCTCTTTCCAACTTGCCCTTTATCCTACTGGTTGTACAATTGATGATGTTACTCTACATTTACCTTCTAAAATCAAATAATGTGAGCTCGTTCCAGCATCTCACCGTATAATGTGAAACGATATAACATAAGGATCAAGCTTAGGTCTGAGTTTAATCCTTGCTTGAACCTTTGGGTCTTCTTAATTTTCATGTCAACCAGGTGTGCTACATTGAGAGTTGATCGAATTTTCACTCATAATTTGTCAAGGATATATTACCCTACTTAAGCTGGAGGAATTTGCTCTCCTTGAAATCCCTTAGAGATTGAGGAAAATACTTGTCCATCATTTCCTCCTTGAATTGTTCCCAAGTTAACGCCAATTGCTCTTTCGGGGTTCTAGTTTGGGACATTGAATCCCACCAGTGACTTGCATCATCGATAAACATAAATTTCGCACACTGGACCTTTTGGGCGTTAGTGCAGTCTATGAGTCGAACAATTAGTTCTAACTTACGAAGCCATTCATCAACTACTAGTGGACCAGATGTCCATCAAAAGTAGTGGGCTTATGTCTTCGAAATAACTCAACTACCGAGGCATGAGTCGGGAGAGTAATAGGAGCTTGTGGTGTAGGTGGAGCTAGATTCTAATTCAAGATCTTGAACCTCTTGCAGGAGGTCCCTTATCAAATTGTTCTATTTTGCTCGAGACATTTTCCTTGAAATAAGATATAATATCTCTCATTAACTTCATTTACCATTACCAGAATACTTGAAAAAAAAGGGAATTACTTCTCAACTTGACCAGAATTATTCATTTTATTATTATTATTAATTTTTTTTTATTTTTTGCAAATGCTAGTGCCTGCTTTGTATGTGATTGTCGATGTGTAAGGATTCGTCTACCTCAAAACCTAGGCAAGCTCGGAGATCTATCTCATATTGATTAATATGATTCATTATCCAAGAATTTTGTCTTTCATTTGTCATTTGTGAGCCACAACTTTAAGTTCTAACCTAATATATGTCCTTTAAATAACAAATTTTCTTCAAATTACTTTCATCCTTACATAAAAGATACACATAAAGAAAAATGTAAAATGTAGCGAAACATGGAAAATATAACTATTGAATCATAGTATTTTTCATAATAAAGATTATAACTTTACTTAGTTAAATGTACCTTGGTCGTAGGATGAGGTCGATTGATGGATGTCACCCCATAGAGTGCCTTAAATATTTCAATTTTCTCATCTTTAAAATTTTCTATTTGTACTTAAAATAATATATTTTTTTTAAAAAAAATGAGTCTACAGAATCGGCTAAACTTGTGCTCTGATACCACGCTATAACGCCCCGACCCGTATGGACAGAAACGTCGCTCGATTGTACCTTAGTCTAGACTTAATATTAATATAATAGTTTAGTTTAATTATATACCTTTTTTTGCGGAATACATAATGATTTAATATAAAATTTACTTAAGTATTATATATTTATATAATTTATTCTAACAACACAACACAACACAATATAATATTTAAAGGAAAACAAATTCAAAAAGGTTTTTAGAGTGATTTTTCATGCATATACCATTGACGTTAACTAAAATAAATTTATTTACATAGTTATCAATATCGTAACTTCATAAGATTTTAAGGGAAGATAGAAAATTTCTTTTATCATGACATATCCAAAAATCAGCTTCCACCAACAACATATGAGATGTTAAAATACTTTTCAAACCCCTGCTAACAATAGCTAAAATAAAGCTATTTTCCTTTTTTTTTTTTTTTCTATCTCATATGGCAAGTGCCAAAATAAGTCCGTTTGCTTTTACTCAAAACTTCATGAACTTTTAATGTAAAGTAGGAAACTTTTCTAATAAGATATATCCAAAAATTGACTTCCGTCGACAACATATGAGTTATTAAAATATTTTTTCAAAACCTCACAGCTACTCGATTAGAAGGGAAACCAGTGCAGTTCACTTAAATTGACATATAAAATTTCACAGACATCGGAACAACATGATTTCAACTTTATTTAGTAATTGACTCATGTGACTATCAAATCCCATCGGTTTCATCCAAAAATTTCAAGTAACGATTGAGTTATGAATTTTTTGAAACTAAGGGCAAAAGCTAAAAACAGCAACACTATCCAGTGTAGTTTATTTTTAAGTGACATAAAATTCTACTGACATCGGATCGGCATGATTCTGATTTTATTCAATAGCTAACATATGAGGCTATTAAATGCCACTGGTATTATCTAAAAATTCTAAATAACAATTGAGTTACAAATTTCTAAAATCAAGGCAGAAGCTGAAATTTTAGAGAAACAGCAACATTAAATCGTTAACACTTTTTTTTGTAAACGGTGTTTCGTAAGCTAATTTCTATAACACATATCTACTTTTAAACATAATTTATTTATGAAGAAATATTCATAGAATAGTTCCACATACGATGTTTTTAGAAATCTTTTTAAAAGAAAACGTAAACATTTCATTATCCAAAAATTTCGTGGTATGTTTCATCTCCATCCACCATCATCCACGCCCCCAAGTAAATCAAATCAACCTGTAAGAAGGAAATTAAGCCATAAGTTTGAAATTGAATGGATATCATTGTTGCATTTCGTTATCAAATTAGATAATTCGAATTGTAGATTCATATATCATCGCACGTAAATGGATTTCCTGTAAAATTCGATTTCTATAGCATTATCATAACACGTAGAGCTTGAGAATGACCATTCAAATTATAGTAGTGCAAAAGTTGTACCCAGAGGTACCATTCATTCAAACGTTTAACGAAAAATCGTAATTTGAAAACGAAATAATAATTGCACCTCTACCTACCTTGAAATTTCTTGGATATAAAAGAACAAAATGTTTGAAAATTCTTTCTTCTTCATACCCTTGCTATTCCCTTAAATATAAGTTGACAAGAAATATATTTTTTTGAAAGTAAATAAGAGTAAATTTGGATTTGAGGAGAACTGTATTGCTTTTTAATGAAAAACTAATTGGTGGGGAGGGGGTTGTATTATCATTAAATTTGTTAAACTGGGCTTTTAATTAAGAATTTAAAGAGTTTTTAAGTCATAAAAAAATAAGTCATATAAAAAGTTTTATAAAACATTTACATAATGAAAATAAAGGAAAATGAACCATTCATATGTTTTGTAACATATCTTTATAAATGTCCAATAATAAAATAATTATTTCATCCAATTAACTTGATATAATTGTTCTTAATGTGCAAAATGAGGAGTTTAACTAAAAATTAATTTTATAAAAATATTTTATAAGAACATCAACATGGTGATTTGGACTTGGGTTGCTTGTATGAAATACCTTGTTGATGACAATGGTGGTAACCTAGTTATTCATTAAATATTTGTAATCAAATTTACTTAAACTTAATTTTTTAAATTGTTGGATTTTTAATTAACTTATGGCTTGGGCTTTCATAATCTTAAATGGGCTGAGCTTTCATAGCTCATTTCTTAAATGGGATACATCAACCAACTTAAGAAAAAACATTCGGGACCTTTTAGATTAAATTTGGAGCACTTGTCTTAGGTTGTTTAGTAATTAAAGTTAGTTAGATCGCTTGTTTTCTAATTAACAATTAAGGATAGATAGGAAAATAGTTCCAATGGTAAATATTCAAAATATAAATTGATACATACTTGCATCTATGATGGGTCTAAATTTCAACCTAAGAATACATCTTCAAAAAATAAGTGAAATTTATAAGTTTGGGGGTTTGTGTATCTCATGAGTGAAAAATGAAAACATTGATTATTGAGGTTCGAGAATTGAACCAATCATGAACTTGTAATGTTCTAAATGAGTCTTCATATACACACATTGAGTTTGCATTGAGTAAGTAGAAGTTAATTTTAACGATGTGATTGTGAAGCTATTCATAGTATTGACACATAAGTTCAATCTCGAGACTAATGACAGGCAATCAAACCGAGTTTTGTTGAGTCAGCCTATAATTTGTTTGAGGACAAACAAATATTCAAGTTTGAGGATGTTTGATAAGTGTATTGTACATACTTATTTAGGCTTTGAAATTAGAGTATTTACTGGATATTTTAACAAATTATAGCTTAATTTGAATTAAATTGTGTTTGTTAGGAAACAATCGATTAAAAAGACAGAATTTAAGATAATAAAGAAGGAGGACTAAATTGCAAGAAAGTAAAATTTTAATGATTGAAGTACAAATAATTAAAAGTTGACTCAGACTGAAGAATGAACATTCGAGAGTGCTAGGACTCAATTGGACGCAAATAGAAGTCAACCGAATGAAAAATGATCAAAAAAGACAAAAATTACATGAGGAAACTTCAAGTTGCAAACACATGCTTCACTTACAACTAGCGGGCTCCTAGTAACTCCGATGAAATTTTTTTATTTCATTTCCTTTGTTTGGCAAGCATTGGATTGGGATCTTTTTGCATTCTATATAACCTAAGCTTGATCCAGAACATCACCTGCATAGTTTTTTTTTTTTTTTTTTTAGTATTTGATGAATGATGAATCCATTTGTTTTATATTTTCAATTCAAGACTTGAGTAATTTTAGTTTCTTCTTGTATTCTTGATTGTTTGAATGGTTGATTACTATTTAGATAATTTGTTGGAAGACACACTTTTAGAACATTGTATGTTTGATACACGGGCAATAGGTGTTAGGAATAGTATCTATATTATGTGCAATTTATGTGATAATCCTATGATTGAATGCTTTCTTTGCATATGGATTCAGACTATGAATAAGATCAGATCGTCTTAAGATATGTTTAATACATCTTCGAATAAGATATTAGATACTGGTGGATTATCGATTGTCAAGAACACTTGAAGAACACTAATTTACATGAGTCGAGAATTCGAAATAAGGTAGATTATGAAATTCAATAAATGCATCTCATTAATTGATAAAAAAAATAAAATTATTTACGACATTCATATTATCAGTTAAGATAATAAGAAAACAATAATGCATTTATGTCACATTGATCGAATTTGATTAGAATTAGTCTACTATAGTTGAACGTTGTTTATTCCTCGTGGAAAAATATATGTATTCATTACGTATTATTTGTCAATGATCTTGTATGTTTGTGAGATTTTCTCAAATAATGACCTTTAATATAATTAAAATATGGCTTTTTTATTAAAAAATGTAGTACAAGTATAACCATCCATGTTCCATTTTATTATATATTAAAATTCATAAATATTCTTAACTTAAAATTCCTAAATTGTTTAATTTAAAAAAACAACATTTACCAAATTCCTCCATCATAAATGCCCACTTTTATTCTCACATTTCACAGTAGTTTATGAAATAGATGATAAAACATGTTGCTATTTCAACTAATTTGATGTCATTTCACTTTATGTTCTCACATATCCACATGAAAATGAATGAAGATAAATTTTTACTAACCCAAAACGGCATGATGTTGTTTTAAACAGCTATGTGTCGTTTCAATTAATTTCATGTCCATTTAACTTTTTCTACCTTATTCACATGAAAATGAATGAATGCAAATTTTCATTCTATTACCCCCCATGATTCAAAATGGCATGTTGTTATTCTAAAGGTTGAGTGTCGTTTCAATTAATTTTGTGTCCCTTTTACTTTATTTTCAAACGTATCCACATAAAAATAAATGAATGCTAGATTTCAAAGCATTTGTGAGTTAAATATTTCATTAGTCATTGAACTTATACCTCTATTCACTTTACTCACTGAAGTTTTAAATGCTTTTGAGTGATCATTGAATTGAAAATATTGCACTCATCACTCATTTACTATGTTTCATAAGTCATGGAACTTTAAAATGCTTTCGAGTTGCCACTGAAATTTAACATGTTGCACTACATCACTTACTCACCATGTCTTATTAATCACCAAGCTTATACTTTCATCACATTTTGCTGCACTGCACTTTAAAATGTCTAAGAATGATAATTGAAATTCACATTTTTTCCCTAATAAAGTTGATTTTCTATTAAATTTGACCTAGATTTAGAAAATAAAATAAATATCGACTAGCTAATAAGATTCTCATCTAAGACGTGAATATTGATATTGATCAAGAATATATAATTTTCATAGTCGTCAAAAGCTATGTTTGAGGGAAAGAAGAATGATAGCTTCAAATTGATATAAATCTTAATTTAGATTATAATTTTCCTTTACGTCGACAAAATAAAATAAGTTAGACACAAATCAAAAACAATAAAAATTATGTCTCAAACAGATATGAAAATTTTGATTTAGATTCAACAATATTGATCAAGATTTGCAATATATAATTTTTAGAGTTGTCACATGATAATTCAAGAGAAAAGAAAGGCATCATCTTCGTGTATGGTATTTTATATTTCAAAATTTTTCATTTTTGAGTAGTTGAATTCCACAAATAGAGTTTAATGACCATCAAAAGCATTTTAAAATCTAGTGAGTAAAGTGTTATGATATAAGTCGAGTGACTAATAAAATATGGTAAGTGAGTGATAGGGCGTGTCATATTAAATTTCAGTGACCATTTAGAAGTATTATAGAGTTTAGTGACTAATAAAATATAGTAAGTGATGGAGTGCAATGTGTTAAAGTTCAGTGAACGATAAAAAAACATTTTAAATTTTACTGAATAAAAGCGTGACGAAAGTGTACATTCAATTAATGTCAAAACACCTAACTCTTATATTTGGTACAAGTTTAGTTAGTAAAGTTGGTGTCCTGTGGCTTTGATCACGCCCAAAGTGTAACGTGGTGATTGTAGTATAGCTTTGGGATGTCGTATCCACAGGAACATGGGATATTAATTAAAGGGTCCAACAAACTAATATTTTCATTGTGAGTTGTGTAACAGATAATATATCAATTTGAAATGTGTTCAAATGTTCATATGTGAATTTACGGGATTTCAATCAAAGTATGAAATAGTGAAGCGCCGGAATTCCCTTGATTGGTTTGGATCATTCGACATCAATCACATATTCATGCACTCGACTAAATATTTTTCATCAAACTTTAATAGGAGAATATAACAATAAGGCCCAATTTTATTCTACAGTAATTCTAAAATATGGATATCCTATAACATTTACTCACTTTAATCTATTGAAATCGGATTCTAAATCCACCTTATAAATCAAGCATAAAATCGTAGAGAATCACACCAATAGATAATTAAAATTGAAATTTAACAGTTAGGTTAATTTCACGATAGATAAAACATAATTAAATCTATGCGAAATATAGTAAAAGTTAAATCAATCTCACAACAATGCTTGAAATTGAAATTCAATACATGCTTCAATTATTCGATGGAAAGAACATGATTAAATCCATGAAAATCCAATATATATTAAATCAATTTCAAAACATATTTATAAGATTAAATCTTGAATTTTTTAGCAATGAAAATCATATTGCAAGCATGAGAAACATTGAAATAATCGATATCAATCGAGTTCCTCCCTTGCTTCACCAAGGATTTCTAGCCTTCAATGGAGTTTCTTCACCCAAGATGAGAGAAAATTGATGTGGAGAGGAAGAGTGGCATTTTGGATCGAGATTAGGGCTTAAAAACTTGTGCCAAACAAGTTTCCATAAGTGTTCGCATCAAAATAGGAATATGAGATTTTGCCCTATAAAATATTCATGCGGCCGCATGGCTATAAGCCACCTGACCAGATAGTTCAACCAAAATGGACCCAAAAGTTCTCGTAAGGAAGCCATGCGACCGCATGGTTGTCACCATTTCCTCCGCCGGACAGCTTTTAGTATTTTGGCCATAACCTTTCCTCCCGATGTTCGATTCAGGTAATTCAAGTTGCTTTGGATAGCTAACATGAAGGGATACAACATCGCTTCCAAAGTCATCTTCAAATTTGATCATTTTCCATGTCAAAAACGGGTCTTAACATGAGGCTAAAAACTGGTGCGTAACTTTTTCAATTGAGAATTGATTTGTGAAGATATTATGGTCATATTTCAGTTCTTTTGACTTCAAGTTACACCCAATTGACTCCTAGCTTTCTTGAATCATCATTCCATCTCCCGTCTCATCTATGGATTATTTGCAACTTGGACCTAAATTTTCACTTTCTTCCACTTTACCCCTTTTTACTCATTTCTTTCAAATTTCAACATTTTCCGTCAAATTGCGACCTAGATCAAAACATAAGAGTAATGAATGCATTTTGACATCAAATAATCATACGAATGCAACAATTAAGAGGTGAAAATATCATATTTTACACTCTTATCACACCCCTCAACTTGTTTATTGCTAGTCCCTAGCAATTTAATGGAAAACAAAAAAATGAGTGATTGGTCCATGATACGAATGAAATTATTAAGTTCCAACTTAACTGTAATTCATGGTCTTTTCAAACTCAACACCACAAGAACTTAACAATGCCATGATCATCAAGATATCAAAAAGACTTGCCAAATGTCTGAGTGTGTGTCAAATCATAGCCATCTTGCCGCCAACCCTAACACGTGCAACATCAAGTATGTCTCGAGCTGAAGGTTCAGCTCCACAACTCATGGGTATTAAAGTGTTTATTGCAGTTTTCTCCCTATGGAGCTGAGAAAGGGATACACTCAGAATTTGGAGGCTTACATGTTAATGAATGAGTAACAAGCGGACATTGATCTTATGATAGGCATACTGTCAAATGAAAATTCATATCTTTCTTACCCCAATCATACAAGATCAAAATAGTCAATGTAAAGGGTTGTAATGTGGTTTGGATCAAGTTATATAAAAATGAGGATATAAAGATTCAAGGACTTCGAAGCATGTAGCTAGACATCTCATCAAGCATCTCGATAGGTTACGTATTTTGATTAATACACTCTTCAGTATTTCAATACCAAAATCGATCAAATTTTTTTGTCTTTTTTGTTTTTTGTTTTTTTAGGAGTGTTTTGCTTGAGCACATACTAACTTTTGTCATTTTCTTGCTTCTATTTTTCACAAATAAGCATTCAATACTTACTGCACGCTTGGAAGTAAAAAGTTGGGTAAATACATGGATAAATTATACTCCAATGTGGAGAAGTATGTATAACATGGGTGTATGAAGAAATGGCTATACATGTGTGTACGGTTCAACATGCTATTAGGGGTTGTAATTATTGAAAAAGAAGACTTGAAAGGCTTATATGTTAATCCTAAATTGACCTTCATCATTTCCCAAGTAACTTACCATCTTGAAAGAAGACTTGAAAGGCTTATATATTGCTATTTTAGTGCAAGGTGGCTCTTGATCCCCACTAACTCTCACAAGAAAACTTTAGCAAGAATCTACTCTAGTAACATGTGTTAAACTACTATCTTACCATAAGGCTTGTGTGCGTAAAAAGATTCAGCAAATGTCTCAACATCCAAACTTTCATAAACAACATTAATTCCTCATGGCATCTATTGTCATTCAAGAACACATAGTGAATTAGGGATTTAAAAAAATTTAGACCAAAATTCCATGTAAATCATGCAATTCACAACAAAATTTAAGTTAAACTCTCCCTCCAACTAAATATTGCATTGTCCTCAATGCAAAAATATGTCTGCCAAATAAAGGTAAGGAAAGATGTCACCTGAGTGCCGAAATAAATCACATGAGCTAAAGTATAAGAAATCTGAAAGTTTTCAATGCAAAGGGTGATGTAGAAAATGAAAATAAAAGGAATGCAATGAATAATACATGGACTAAACATAGAGAGAATGCATAAATGAAAATAAAAAGAAAGAGAAGGAAACGAACTCCCGTTGGGTTGCCTCCCAAGCAGCGCCTTTGTTTATTGTCGTTGGCTCAACCCAATATTGCCTTCTTCAGCCCGTATCCAGGTAGGGTATTGTCAACCTTCGGCGCATTGCACCAAACTCATTGGAAGTAGTCACTGGTGGTGTCCCATAATCCTGAAAATCATTAAAAGCAATATAAATATTAGCATATTCCCCATTATCATACATTGAGGGAATTTCAGAATTTAAAAAGAAGAATTTAAAGGGTTGGAGTCAATAAGCGCATGTGCTTCCTCCTCAACGAGTGCATCAATCATGGATGTTTGATGACACTCATCAACTTTCTTAGGCTATTTCATGATGTGAAAGATGTTGACGTCTAAGGTCATGTTCCCAAAAGATAGCTTCATCAAACCATTCTTGTAATTGATAATAACGTTACCTGTAGCAAGAAAAGGTCTACTAAGAATAATGGGAATCTTGGAGTTAACATTCACATCCAAAACCAAAAAGCCCACAGGGTAACAAAATTTGTCAATCAGTACTAGCACATCCTCAACTACCCCTTAGGTCTAATAGTGGATCAATCAGCCAATTGTAGGACCACTGTAGTAGGTTTAATCTCATCTAGACCTAACGCCGAGTATATAGCATAAGGCATGATGTTGACACTAGCCCCTAGGTCGAGGAGAGCTTGTGAAATCTCATAGTTCCCTATGATACAAGAAACAGTAGGACAACCAGGGTCCTTATACTTTGGCGGGACTTTTTGTTCAATTAAGGCACTACATGTTCAGTTAAGAAGTTGATTTTCTTGAAATGGTGCTTCCATTTTACAGTACACAAGTCCTTAAGGATTTTAGCATATGTGGGAACCTAGGAAATCATGTGCAAGAGAGGTAGATTGACTTTTACTTGCTTAAGATGCTCTAGGATTTCATTATGTTGACTAGAAGATTTCGAGGTCAACTTGAGGACTTGAGGAAAGGGCACTCTAGACGGATTTTTCACTACCTCCTCACTACGAGTGCTCTTTTCTATGCTACTGGGATCCTTTTCACTTTCCCTAAGTTTGGAGGTTGGTTCTATGACTTTTCCAGATCTAGTGGTTATGGCATTCACTTCCTTCAAGTTGGTCTCTCCTGATCCTGAAGTTTGTGCCATGTGTGCCCCCTAAGGTTCGAGCTTGCGCTGGGAATTTTTCACACTCTTCTACAGCTAAGGCATTGGTTAGTTTGGACATATGAGATTTTATTTCCTTGTTTTCTTCAACAATTTGGGTGATCATAGTCTCAAACTTTTGGTTAGTCTTACTCTGTCCCTCTACAAATGCATGTAGAGTGACTTTTAAAGAGTTTCTAGAGGACGTGGACTGATATGGAGGTACAGTGTGAGCTTTATTTGGTTGGCCTTCAAATTTCCGGCTAAAATTGGGGTGATTCCACCACCTTGAATCGTATGTTTCAGAAAAATGAGAATAAATCTTTTGGTACATGCCTGAGGCATTGCAGTGTTCCTCATAAACTCCCCTCATCTCAGCGTAAGTAGCGCACTCTTGAGCTGAATGATCAGTTCCACCACAAACAAAACACGGTCCTAAAGATTCAACATGGGATGCGTTCTGTGCAGGCTTTGAGTCTCTAGCACGTAAGATTTTAAGTTCTTTAGTGAGGGCATCTACCTTGGCTCTAAGGTCATCCTCCTCCCTAAGATGATAAATGACTATGCTAGTGGTGTTTTCGGTGGGTCGTGATTTATTAGTACTCTCAATGGCACTAGGTCCAATCCAGGTATGGGCTTTCGCGGCTAAGTCATCTAAGTACTCTATAGTCTCATCTGGAACTTTTTGTAGAAATTCACCATTACACATCATTTCCACAAATTGGTGCTCTCTAGGTAATAGTCCCTCATAAAAGTAACTCACAACACGCCAACTTTCATAACCGTGGTGGGGGCAAAAGGTTTGCAATTCTTTGTATCTTTCACATGCTTGATGTAAAGTTTCGTTGTCCTTTTGGATAAAAGAAGAAATTTAATTTTTTAAAGCAGTTGTTTTATGATGGGGAAAGTATTTACCAAAGAATGCTTGAGTCATTTCAGCCCAAGTCCCAATCGAACGTGGTCGCAGTGAATACAGCCAGCTTTTTGCTCGTTCTTTGAGTGAAAATGGGAAAATTTTTAGCCTGACTGCATCCAATGTACTATGTTGATTGTGGAAGGCTGCTACCATCTCCTCAAACTCCCTAATATGCGCGTATGGATTTTCTCTTTCAAGACCATGAAAATTTGGAAGAAGTTGAATCACTCCCGAATGTAAAAAAGAAACGAAGTCACCCTTTTGCTCGAGAATCCTTCAAGTATTTGAACCGTCCCCCTGGCAACGGCGTCAAAATTTAATTACGCCCAAATTATAACGCGGTGATTGTAGTATAGTTTTGGGTGTCGTATTCACGAGGAGATGGAAAATTAATTAAAGGGTCCAACAAACTAGGATTTTCATTGTGAGTTGTGTAACAGATAATAGATCAATTTGAAGTGTGTTCAAATGTTAATATGTGAATTTACGGGATTTCAATCAAAGTATGAAATAGTGAAGCGTCGGAATTCCCTCTATTGGTACTGATCACTCGACATCAATCATGCATTCATGTACTCAACTAAAGATTTTTCATCAAATTTTAATTGGGGAATATAACAATAAGGCCCAATTTTAGTCTACAGTAATTCTAAAATATGGATTTCCTATAACATATACCCACTTTAATCTATTGAAATCAAATTCTAAATCTACCTTATACATCAAGCATAAAATCGTCGAGAATCACACCAATTGATAATTGAAATTAAAATTAAAATTTAACAGTTAGATTAATTTCACGATAGATAAAACATGATTAAATCTATGCGAAATATAGTAAAAGTTAAATCAATCTCATAACAATGCTTGAAAATGAAATTCAATGCATGCTTCAATTATTCGATGGAAAGAACATGATTAAATCCATGAAAATCTAATATCTATTAAACCAATCTGAAAACATATTTATAAGAATATGAAATCCAAATCTTGAATTGTTTAGCAATGGAAATGATATTGCAAGCATGAGAAATGTTGAAATAATCGATACCAATCCAGTTTCTCCCTTGCTTCACCAAGGATTTCTAGCCTTCCATGTAGTTTCTTCACCCAAGATGAGAGAAAATTGATGTGGAAAGGAAGAATGACTTTCTGGGTCAAGATTAGGGCTTAAAAACGTGAGCCTAACAAATTTCCATAAGTGTCCGCGTCAAAATAGGAATTTGGGATTTTGCCCTCGAAAAATACTCATGTGGCCGTATGGTTGTAAGCCATGCGACTGCATAGTTCAACTAAAATGGCCCCAAAAATTCTCATAAGGCAGCCATGCGACCGCATGGTTGTCACCATTTCCTCCGCCAAATAGTTTTTAGTATTTTGGTCATAACGTTTCCTCGTGATGTTTGATTGTGATGATTCAAGTTGCGTTGGATAGATAACACAAAGGGCTACAACTTTCTTTCAGAAGTTATCTTCCAATTTGATCATTTTCTATGTCAAAAAATGGGTCTTAACATGAGGCTAAAAATTGGTGCGTAACTTTTTCAATTGTGAATTGATTTGTGAAGATGTTATGGTCATATTTCACTTCTTTTGACTTCAAATTACACCCAATTGATTCCTAGATTTCTTGAATTATCATTCTATCACCCATCTCATCTATGGATTATTTACAATTTGGACCCTGAACTTTCACTTTCTTCCTCTTTGCCCCTTTTTACTCATTTCTTCCCAATTTCAACATTTTCCATCAAATTGCGACCTAGATCAAAACATAAGAGTAATGAGTGCATTTTGACATCAAATAATAATCATACGAATACAACAATTAAGAGGAAAAATATCATATTTTACTCTCTTACCAAGCTTCTATCTTTCATAGAACTAGGTCTCTGTACAAAATCCTCACTAATTGACCTAGTTATTAAAGTATTAAGTTATCTATTGATGGTAGAAACTATCTTGTCAGCCGTTTATTCTCATACCTCCTCGAGCAGGTCGAGGTGTTTGTAGTTAGTACTTAGTAGGCATGTCAGTGGCCATAGAGTTCATAATTTCGAGACAATAATCCTAGCTTTCATAGGTATAATAGCCTCAACTGTGAAGGCAAACATGAAGGGGATCCCTCTCATTGCTATCTTGTAAGTCATCTTGTATGCCCATAGGATGGCTAGAATATGTTCTGGCCAGTTTCCTCCAACATATCCGACCCTAGTGTAGAGGTTTTGTACCATGATCTTGTTCATCACTTTTATTTAGCAGTTGCTTTGTGGGCTTAATACCAGGGTGAGGCATAGCTTGATGATAAATTTTTTGCACAAATATTTGATACAAAAATGCAAAAATGTCAATCCTTGGCATGTGTAGATTTCCTAATGAAGTTCTCAAACTTACCCTAAAAGATTGTTTCTAGAAGGTAATTGTGTCACCAATTGAATTAGTAAATTAGTGGTTAGATGCTACAAATTTAAGGCTGCAAACCTAAGTTTAGATTGTCTCAAGTAGTAAACTGGAAAGTCCGAGGTCGAACCACAGGGAATTGAAAGGAAATAAACTACTTATGAGTAGTGAGTGGTTGGTGGAAATAGGATGGAGAAGAATACTAGAGCGTTGGGGATTCACTTAGAATAAATGAGTAGAATTACTCTTGATTTTTTATTTAACTCGTATAATATGGAAGATAAAACATTGATCGCAAATATACTAAAAGATAGATCTTGATAATTATTTGAGAAAATATGTCAAAATAAGTTGTTGGTATGTAGAGATTATCCAAGCATTTATTGTGCCAAAATTGTCAACAATAAATCAAAGTTTTTAACAAATCAAAACCATTTGTAGAACATATGCTTTAACCAAGTAAGAAGATGAACATTAAAGAACAAAGTGAAAGATCAAAGACAATACTACACATTCACCAAAGTTTCACCCCTAACTCTAGCTAATAGTTTAGAAATACATAATGAAAAGTTACAAAGAAAATGAAAGAAACTAGAATCTGATGAAGAGGAATTGATGCTCTCAAAACCTTGGCCAAGGTCTCCTTTTATAGGCAAAGGAACATCCAAAATGTAAGTAGACAATGCAACTTGTTTCTGTCCTGCTTCAAGACAGCTAGAACATGCAATTTGATGCCAATTTTCAGATACTTTTTTCCAGTGCATTAGGACTTATCATCAACAGATAAATTGTTGCCACTTGAGTTAGATTTCCATTGGTACAAATTTCAGGTTCATTGTATCTATGTAACTCCAGATATGGCAAAAACAATGAGTGCTGCTTCATAGGTAGAAAAGCTTATCAAGCAGGTAACAAGCTGGAACTTGCATGGCACTTTTGACTACCTTATGATGCGAATTTGATTTCTTGTAAACATGAAATATCTTATCTTTCCAACCCAACTTGAATCACCTTGTTTTGATATATACAACTCAAGTTATGGCCATTTTACCAAGACAGCTGCATCTTTACTGGAGACAGCTCATCATTCTTGACTTTTCAACATTTTTTCTCCACTTACTCCACTTGTTCTACCTTGGAAATACATCAAATAAATACTCTTTCAAAAATAATACTCATGCCGACATATATTTAAATACGTATTTCGATTAATTGCACTTTTAACCATGTTTATGGATTTGATTGAGGTTGAGCAAGAAATTTACCTTTCTCTTGAGAACGCAAAGAAGAGGTCAATGAAGAAAGTGTGTTCTTGATTTCATTGATGGCTTGTGAAGTTTGATTATTAATGTTTGCTTGCCCTTACATGAATGACTGCAATGTTTCTTCAAGAGGAAACTTAATGTTTGATTGGGGACTGTGATTAGTATCTAAAAGTGCTTCAAAGATATATCATTTACAAGGCATTCTACATTCACTTTGTTTAAATTCACTAACGTTAGTCTCTAATTTTAATTAACTTGTCGTAAATTCAATTTTCATAAATACATGGTTAAAAGTGCAATTAATCAAAATACATATCGGCTTGAGTATTATACTTTTGAAAGAGTATTTATTTGATGTATTTCCAAGGTAGAACAAGTGGAGCAAGTGGAGAAAAAATGTCGAAAAGTCAAGAGTGATGAGTTATCTCCAGTAAAGATGCAGTTGTCTCGGTAAAATGGCCATAACTCGAGCTTTAGATATCGAAACAAGGTGATTCAAGTTGAGTTGAAAAGATAAGATATTTATCTACAACTTTCATGTTTATAGGAAGTCAAGTTCTCATCATAAGGTAGCCAAAAATTCCGTACAAAGTCCAGCTTGTTACCTGCCGAATATAGCTTTTCTACCTGTGAAACAGTACTCATTGTTTTTATCATATCTAGAGTTATACAGATCCAATGAACCTGATATTTACACCAATGGAAAGCTAACTCAAGTGAAAATAATTTATCTGTTGATCATAAGTCCAAATTCGCTGCAAAAAGTATATGAAAATTGGCATCAAATTGTATGTTCTAGCTGTCTTGAAGCTGGACAGAAACAAGTTGCATTGTCCACTTGCATTTTGGATGTTCCTTTGCCTATAAAAGGGGACCTTGGCCAAAATTTTGAGAGCATCAATTCCTTTTTATCATATTCTAGTTTTCTTCATTTTCTTTGCAACATTTCATTATGTATTTCTAAACCATTAGTTAGAGCTAGGGGTGAAACTTTAGTGAATGTGTAGTATTGTCTTTGATCTTTCACTTTGTTCTTTAATGTTCATCGTCTTACTTGATTGAAGTATATGTTCTACAAATGGTTCTGATTTATTAAAGAATTTGATTTATTGTTGACAATTTTGGCACAATAAATGCTTAAATAATCTTTACATACCAACAACTTATTTTGACATATTTTCTCAAACAATTATCAACATCTATCCTTTAATATATTTGCGATCAATGTTCTATCTTCCATATTTCATATGAGTTAAATAAAAGATCAAGAGTAATTCTACTCATTTATCCGAAGTGAATCCCCAACGCTCTAGTGTTCTTATCGTATTTCCACCAACTGCTCACTACTCATAGACTAGTTTATTTCCTTCCAATTCCCTGTGGTTCGACCTCGAACTTCCGAATTTACTACTTGAGACAACCTACATTTGGGTTTGCAACCTTAAAGTTGTAGCAAGTTTTTGGCACCGTTGCCGAGGACTTGCTTCAAGGATTATTTTCTGTTACTTTTTGTGAGGTTTTCTTCTCTTTCATAATCTTCATAAATCAGGTACAATCATTCCTTTTTCCATCTTATTACTTTAGTTATTTTACTTTAAAGGAAGGTCGAGCCTCCTTCATTTTTTTTTCTTTTGCTTTCTTTAAAGGAGGGCTGAGTCTCCCGAACTACATTTTATTTATTATATGGTTGGCTGTACCACCTAATTTTTGTTCTTTACATAATATGGTTGACTGTGCCACCTAATTTTCGTTCTTTACATCTACTTTGTGATATTTTATGTCATACTGGTAGCGTGAATTTAATTCTCATCGTTTAGTTAAAGATAATTGTGAAACTTTCTTTAGTTATTTAACGCATGTCAACACTCATTCACATCTTCGACCATGGCTGATAACGAAAGCGTACATGATGAAAATGAAAACCAACAAGCACGAACCATGCATGATTACTTGCAACTTCCTCGAAGTTCTGTTCCTTCATGTTTCATTTTCTCTCTTAATGCTAATAATTTTCTATTCAAGCCGGGTATGATTCCATTACTTCCTAATTTTCATGGCTTAGAATCCAAAAGTCCATATTTGGATCTTACAGAATTTTAGGAAGTATGTACCACATTTAACGATCAAACTTGCCCCAGTAAAATTGTTAAGTTGAAATTGTTTCCTTTTTCTCTAAAAGATAAAGCAAAAACTTGGCTTAACTCTTTAAAACCTAGGTCGATTGGCGCATGATAAGAAATGCGAAATGAGTTTTTGAAGAAATTCTTTCTAGCACATAAAACTAATGCTTTGAAAAGATAAATTCAAATTTTTTCTCAAAAAACCAATGAAGCATACTTTCAATGTTTAGAAAGATTTAAAGATTTGTTAAATACATGTCCACATCATGGTTTTGAAAAATGGTGTACCATAAGTTCTTTTATGAGGGCTTAACTCCTAAAACAAAATAATTTGTAGAAACGATGTGCAATGGTGAATTTTTAGATAAAGATCTAGATGAAGTGTAGTATTTCTAAACCATTAGCTAGAGCTAGGGGATAAACTTTGGTGAATGCATAGTATTGTCTTTGATGTTTCACTTTCTTCTTCAATGTTCATCTTCTTACTTAGTTGAAGTATATGTTCTACAAATGGTTTTGGTTTGTTAAAGACTTTGATTTATTGTTGAAGAATTTTGGCATAATAAATGCTTAGATAATCTTTACATTCCAACAACTTATTTTGATATATTCTTTCAAACAATTATCAAGATCTATCTTTTAGTATATTTGCGATTAATGTTTTATCTTCCATATGAGATAACTCCTTAGTTGATTTTCATATGAGTTAAATAAAAGATCAAGGGCAATTTCTACTCATTTATTCGAAGTGAATCCCCGATGCTCTAGTGTTCTTCTTGATCGTATTTCCACCAACAATTTACTACTTATAGACTAGTTTGTTTCCTTCCATTTCCCTGTGGTTTGACCTCGGACCAAAAACTTGCTACAACTTTAAGGTTGCAAACCCAAGTGTAAGTTGTCTCAAGTAGTAAACTCGGAAGTCTGAGGTCGAACCACATGGAAATGGAAGGAAATAAACTAGTATATGAGTAGTAAATAGTTGGTGAAAATATGATGAAGAAGAACCCTAGAGCGTTTGGGATTCACTTCGGATAAATGAGTAGAAATTGCCCTTGATATTTTCTTTAACTCATACGAAAATCAACTAAGGAGTGATCTCATATGGACGATAAAACATTAATCACGAATATACTAAAAGATAGATCTTGATAATTGTTTGAGATAATATGTCAAAAAAGTTGATGGAATGTAGAGATTATCTAAGCATTTTTTGTGCTAAATTTTGTCAACAATAAATCAAAGTCTTTAACAAACCAAAACCATTTGTAGAACATATACTTCAACCAACTAAGAAGATGAACATTGAAGAACAAAGTGAAAGATCAAAGACAATACTACGCATTCACCTAAGGTTCCAAACCCAAGTGCAGGTTGTCTCAATTAGTAAACTTGGAAGTCCGAGGTCGATCCACAGGGAAATGGAAGGAAATTTTGAAAGCCCTTGAGGTTGTGATATATGAACACGATTATCATCTCTCCAACTAAAGTTGGGATGATTTCTCCATTGTTGATTATATGTTTCTGAGAATGGAGAAGGAAAATACTTTTTAAAAGTGTTCATAGCATTGGCTTGATCATGTAAAACTTCTTTGAGAACTGGGATGTTAGGACAATCATGCGTTGTATGCCCAAAAGTTTCACAAATGCTACAAATTTCATCATTTTTCAGGGGTTTAACTTCCTTTACTTTCCTTAATTCCATAGCTTCAACCTTTCTAGACAAACTAGCAATCCTAGCATTTAGATCATCATCTTGACTCAATTGATATTTTCCTCTATTAAAACTAGCAGGACTAGATCTGATTGAGTTTTTAATTGGTTTTACTATTTACCAAGATTGAGAATTTCTGGCCGATGACCTAGAAATTCTAAAGCTTCATCTAGATCTTTATCTAAAAATTCACCATTGCACATCGTTTCTACAAATTGTTTTGTTTCAGGAGTTAGGGCCTCATTAAAGAAACTAGTGGTACGCCATTTTTCAAAACCATGATGTGGGCATGTATTTAACAAATCTTTAAATCTTTCTAAACATTGAAAGTATGCTTCATTGGTTTTTTGAGGAAAAAAAAATTGATTTGTCTTTTCAATGCATTAGTTTTATGTGCTGGAAAGAATTTCTTCAAAAACTCACTTTGCATTTCTTGTCATGTGCAAATCGACCTAGGTTTTAAAGAGCTAAGCCAAGTTCTTACTTTATCTTTTAGAGAAAAAGGAAACAATTTCAACTTAACAATTTCATTGGGACAAGTTTGATCGTTAAATGTGGCACATACTTCTTCAAATTCTTTAAGATGCAATTATGAACTTTCGGATTCTAAGCCATGAAAATTAGGAAGTAATGGAATCATACTCAGCTTGAATAAATAATTATTAGCATTAAGAGCGAAAATAAAACATGAAGGAACCGAATTTCGAGGATGTTGCAAGTAATCACGCATGGTTCGTGCTTGTTGATTTTCATTTTCATCATGGTATGCTTTCATTATCAGTGATGGTGGAAGATGTGAGTGAATGTTGAGGTGAGTCAAATAACTAAAGAAAGTTTCACAATCATCTTTAAATAAACGATGAGAATTAAATTCACGATACCAATATGACATAAATAGTACAAAGTAGATGTAAAGAATGAAAATTAGGTGGCACGACCAACCATATAATAATGTAAAGAACGAAAAATAGGTGGCACAGCCAATCATATAATAAAGACAAGGCAGTTCAAGAGGCTCGGCCTTCCCTTTAATGAAAGCAAAAAAAAAAAAGAAAAAGAAACAAAGGAGGCTCGGCCTTCCTTTAAAGTAAAATAACTAAAGTAATAAAATGGAAAAAGATACGAGTGTACCTGATTTATGAAGATCATGAAAGAGAAAAAAACCTCACAAAAAGTAACAAAAAATAATTCTTAACGCAAATCCTTGGCAACGGTGCCAAAAACTTGCTACAACTTTAAGGTTGCAAACCCAAGTGCAGGTTGTCTCAAGTAGTAAACTCAGGAGTCCAAGGTTGAACCACAGGGAATTGGAAGGAAATAAACTAGTCTATGAGTAGTGAGCAGTTGATGGAAATACGATGGAGAAGAACATTAGAGCATTGGAGATTCACTTCGGATAAATGAGTAGAATTACTCTTGATCTTTTATTTAACTCATATGTAATATGGAAGATAAAGCACTAATCGCAAAGATACCAAAAGATAGATCTTGATAATTGTTTGAGAATATATGTCAAAATAAGTTGTTGGTATGTAGAGATTATCTAAGCATTTATTGTGCCAAAATTGTAAACAATTAATCAAGTTCTTTAACAACCCAAAACCATTTGTAGAACATATACTTCAACCAAGTAAGAAGATGAACATTAAAGAACAAAGTGAAAGATCAAAGACAATACTACACATTCACCAAAGTTTCACATCTAGTTCTAGCTAATGGTTTAGAAATACATAATGAAATGTTACAAAGAAATGAAGAAAACTAGAACATGATGAAGAGGAATTGATTCTCTCAAAATCTTGGCCAAGGTCCCCTTTTATAAGCAAAGGAACATCCAAAATGCAAGTGGACAATGCAACTTGTTTCTGTCCAGCTTCAAGACAGCTGGAACATTCAACTTAATGTCAATTTCAGATACTTTTTGCAGCGAATTTGGACTTATGATCAACAGATAAATTGTTACTACTTGAGTTAGCTTTCCATTGGTGCAAATATCAGGTTCATTGGATCTCTATAACTCTAGATATGGTAAAAACAATGAGTGCTACTTAACAGGTAGAAAAGTTGTATCCGGCAGGTAACAAGCTGGACTTTGCACGGAAATTTGGGCTACCTTATGATGCGAATTTGACTTCTTGTAAACAAAATTTTTTTAGATAAATATCTTATCTTTCCGACCTAACTTGAATCACCTTGTTTCGATACCTACATCTCGAGTTATGGCCTTTTTACCGAGATAGCTGCATCTTTATTGGAGACAAGTCATTACTCTTGACTTTTCAATATTTTTTCTTCACTTGCTCCACTTGTTCTATCTTGGAAATACATCAAATAAATACTCTTTCAAAAGTATAATACTCATGCTGACATGTATTTAAATACGTATTCGATTAATTGCACTTTTAACCATGTATTTATGGAAATTGAATTTATGACGAGAATTAAAATTAGAGACTAACATTAGTAAATTTAAACAAAGTGAATGTAGAATGCCTTGTAAATGATATATCTTTGAAACACTTTTAGACACTAATCATTAGACCGGTAGTCACTATTTAGAAATTTGTTTAAAAAATTTCAAAGTAAATTTATTTATTTGTAACAAGATTAATTTGTTTAAGTTACTTATTGCTAATTGTTTTGGAAGGTCACTAATTGTTTTTAAGTTTATATTGTAATTGTAGAATTTCTATTCAAAATTTATGCTGTTTTCATTTGTGTTTCGTACAGGGTCGGACCTGAGAAGAGGTCCAAGAGGCCTTTGCCTTAGGCCTAGCCATTTCGGGAAGACGGCTAAAAATATAATCCTAGAGTCCTACCTAGACCAATGACACTACTTTGCAAGTTTGCAACTTCTCTAAAATTCGATCAGCAACGGCATCTTTCAGTCTATTTTCCTTGGTATGTCGTTTATTCTTTGTTTTTGGTGAGATTCAAAATTGGTTCTTTGTCTATTTGTTGCAATATCTTGAACTTTGAAGTGTATCTAGTATCCAGTTTTTGGTGAATAAAATTTTGAAATTCATAATGCTTTATTGCATATTGAATAGTTATTATGCCTTACTTGTAAGCCTTATTCAGTTATTCTTATTGAAATTCTGAATATGCCTTATTCTTCTTGAAATTCATAAACCATACTGCTTAAAGAAAAATTGGTTTTTTGCCCATGAAATAAAATTTTGCTCAAAAGTGTGTTGATCAAAAATTAATAACTAATCGAGTATAATTAAAAAAGTTGAGATTTTTCCATTAATTTACTAGATACATAACATTAATTTCTTAATCTTTTCGAATCATTAATCATGCCATGTTGATCAATAGCATTCAGCAACTATAACTCTAGAATTGATAAATTTTGAATTATGGTTGATATTAAGTTGAGTACTTCTATTATAAGTTGTGAATTGTGATTGGGTCATCAATTTTGATTTTCTTTTTAAAACTAATTTGAACCTCTTCTACACTCAAGTTTCAATAAGTGTTAGCTGTCGAGTGACTTGAATCAAATACCATGGTTCCTAAATATGCATCTAGAGCTCAAAAAAAAAAAAAAAAGAGAGCGAGAAAGAGTAGAGGCATTAATTCAATGTTAGGCTGGAGATATAGATAAGTACTTTAATAGCAAGAAAAGAAAAGAGAAAAAAGGAACACTAGAAAATTTAGTGATCAAGAAGCAATAAAATTAGAATGATCATGATAATATGGATGAACAGAAAGAAAACGAAGAAATGATTGAACCAGCCAATATGAATGAGTCAAAAATAGAATGGTGAAGATAATGTTCAACATGAAATTTAAATCAAGAGAGTTGTTTTTATTTGAATTTGATGATCCTGAAAATTGAAATGGGTCCAAAAAGAGTTGATAACTTCTCGTTTCCCAGAAATAGTCAAAGTAGACATTTTGAATCATCATAGTATAAGTGGTTAGTGGCAAATAGGTAGACAACTAATAGAAGATGGCTAGTGTATTTAACTTCTATGGATAAGATCTTTTGTTTTTGCTGCAAGTTATTTAAGACAAAAAACAATGAAAAATACTGATCAATTGGGTAACAACGGATACAATGATTGGCATAATGTGCATCGACGTCTCACAAATCATGAATTGGCAAAGGAAGTACAAGTTGCTTGACTAGTTGGATGGAACTGGAAAATAGGCTTCAAACAAAACATACAATTGATGAAAGCATATAACTGTCCTTCAATAAAGAAAGAGAGCATTGGAAATAAATTTTAATAAGGATAATTGCTATTGCGAAAAGAATCACTGAAAGTACTTTGGCATTTCAAGGAGATTGTGAGCAACTTTAGTTGAGAACAATGGACTTTTTTTTGCAAATGATAGACATTGTTGTTGAGAACATATTTGACGTGCTCAAGCACATGAAATTCAATAGACATATATTTGTCCTAAGATTCAAAATGAATTGATACAAACGTTAGTAGGCTAGGTAAGAAGTGCAATTGTCATAAAAGTAAGACGTGCAAAAATATTTTTCTATTATACTTAATTGTACTCCAATGCAAGTTATGAGGAGCAAATGTCTCTAGTAATATGATGCGTGGATGATTCGATAGACTTGCCAATGGTATAAGAATATTGGACTGAAATTTTCAAAGTTGGATGATATACCACAGAAAATTATTTGATTCTTGTCTTTTAAAGAATTTCCATGATACATCAAAACAATCATTTAGAGGATTTTAATGATTCCTAGAAGCAAGTTCACTTTTTGACTCTCTGTATTTGGTGCAATCATTTGATTTGGTCATCAAAATAACAATGAATAGAAAAATAATGGTTTGTTCGTTTATCTATGGTCAATCTACGGTAGAAGAGAAGTTCCATCGGAACAATTATTTATTTCAGTTCAGAGTTCCTCCTTTCTTTCTTTTTTTATTTATTTTTTATTTTTTTTGGGAGAAAAAGGGGGGAAATGACAAGAAGATATTGGAACATCAATTTGGAAGATATGATGGAGGCAGGAGTTCATTTTGGCCATGGTACTAGGAAATGGAATCCTAAAATTGCACCTTATATCTCTACAAAAGCGTAAAGGTATTCATATTACAAGTCTTTCTAGAATTGCTCGTTTCTTATCTGAAGCTTGTGATTTGGTTTTTGATGCAAGAAGTAGGGATAAACAATTCTTAATTGTTGGTACCACAAATAAAGTAGCTGATTTAGTTGCATGGGTTGCAATAAAGGTCTGGTGTCATTATGTTAATAAAAAATGGCTTGACGGTATGTTAACGAATTGTTCCACTACAGAAATGAGACTTCATAAGTTCAGGGACTTGATAATGGAACAAAAAATAGTAAGATTCAACAATCTTCCAAAAAGGGATGCAGCTATGTTGAAAAGGCAATTATTTCACTTGAAAACATATTTTGGTGGGATTAAATATATGACAGGGTTACCCGATATTGTAATTATCGTTGATTATCACAAAGAATATACGGCCCTGCGAGAGTGTATCACTTTGGGAATTCCAACAATTTTTTTAATCGATACAAATTGTGACCCTGCTCTTGCAGATATTTCGATTCCAACAAATGATGACACTATATCTTCATTCCACTTAATTCTTAACAAATTAGTATTCACAATTTGTGAGGGTCGTTCTAGCTATATAGGAAATCCATGATTAATAATAAGACAAATAACTTACTTCGAAAATCCAATAGATTTATGGAATCGGTTATTATTTCTGAATTTCAAAAAAGAGATAAAAAATAATTGGGGATATTATGTGATTAGTTAGTATTCCAAATATTAGTTGGTATTTCAAATATCCGATTCAAGTAGGCAAAGAGATGGTTGAATCAAAATAATTTTGTTTAAAGTTTGATTTTGTTTTTCGGAGGCCAATATGAATGTGTTATCACATTCCATCAACACACTAAAAGGATTGGAAAATCATACAATTACCTCATGGAGAGTCAGCCACACCCACGAATGATATAAATACTACCGTTGCTTTGGCTTTATTCACGTCAGTGGCATATTTCTATACGGGTCTTACCAAAATAGGATTAAGTTATTTTGGGAAATATATTCAACCAACTTCAATACTTTTACCCATTAACATCTTAGAAGATTTCACAAAGCGCTTATTACTTAGTTTTCGACTTTTCAGGAATATCTTGGCAGATGAATTAATAGTTGTTGTTCTTGTTTCTTTAGCACCTTCAGTGGTTCCCTATCATGTTCTTTGGATTATTTACAAGTGGTATTCAAGTTCTTATTTTTGCAACTTTAGCCGTGGCTTATATAGGTGAATCTATGGAGGGCCATCATTGAAACAGTCTTTTTTTCAGCTTAATGCAAAGTAATGTATGTGTGGCTCAAGATAATTGACTTAAGGAATAGAAATATACAATGACGCTATATATGACAGAAAATAGAAAGAAATAGGAACAAAAAAGGGGATAGAGATCTAAAAGATCTTTTTCCTAAAATTCCGATTTCGTCCACTTACTATCATACGTTACCTCAACGAATATTCGCTTTATATTGGTCAACCAATCTTGTTATTCAAATAAAAATTGGAATGAGATATATGTTTACCATGTGTAATTAAATAAAAAACATGAAATACTATTCTACTTTCAGTTGTTTTTTTTCAACAATTGACCAAACAAAATATTAATAAATAATAAATTGCTTCATTGACCTTAAAATGTTTTAAAAAAAATTTGAACTTTTTATTGATAATATAAGAAGTCAAGAGTATAACAATGGAGCTAACATGAACTGGAAACATAGAGATGTTACTTCAAATAAATCCTAGAGCTTTCTATACTTCATGTGGTTGTTATAGCCTTAATTTAGCATTATGTGATATGGTGAATTGTTGTTCGAAAGCTAGGTCCTTCTTTAGAGTGATTCAACGAATCTATGCACTGTTCTCTTCTTTTCCCAAATGATGGAATTTTTTTAAAGATAAGGTTAAAGGTCTAGCACTTAAGCCATTGTCACAAACATGCTGGAAAAGTCATGTGGAAATTGTTAAGCCTATAAAAGAACAATCTGTATAAATAAGAGACGCTTTACTTGACTTGGCAAACATTGTTGGAGATCGTAAAACAAAGAGTAAATGTGAATCCTTAGCAGTATAAGAACTTGAATTTTGAGTTTTTGCTTGTTGCATGTAATCAATACTGTGAATAAATTTCATCAAGCTAAAAACAAGGATATTAATGAAGTCATCAAGCTTTTACAAACAACTTTTTTTCTTGAAGATTGTAGAGAATCTAGATTTGCTAGTGCCATGGATGAAGCTAAACAAATGGCAAGTGAAATGGGAATTGAAGCTATATTCCTACAGAGATGAAGCATTTGAAGAAAGAAGAAATTCGATGAAAGTAGCATCGAAGAGGTAACACACTCAGCTGAAGAATCTTTTAGAGTTATGTATTTTCTCTTTATAGTTGATCAAGCTCGATCTTCACTTCAAACTCGTTTTGAATAATTTACACATTATGAAGAAATATTTAGATTTTTGTTTAATTTGAATAGATTAAAGAGCATGCAAATTGACAATTTGTTGAAATTTCATGAGAATCTTGAGCAGTATTTGAAACATAATGGACATTCAAATTGGTGATTGATAACTTGTGCTCACAGTTGATTTTTAAGAGCTATTTAACCAGAGAAACAAAAGGAGCAATTGATGTAATACACTACGTAAGCAAATAAATGGTTGTTTTCCAAATGCTTGCATTGTTTACAAGATTTTGCACACCACACCACTTATAGTTGCATCAGCAGAAAGAAGTTTCTTCAAGTTAAAATTAATCAAGATTTATATCTGATCAACTGTGTCACAGCAAAGATTGAATGGTTTGACAATATTATCCATTATAAAAGAAATGATTGAACAATTTGACTCTACAAAATTGATTGATATTTTTGCCACGAAAACTGCAAGACGAGTTGTATTTAAGTGATCATTTAGTAGATTTCCACATTGTTATTTGATTATAATATACATATTTTAAATATGACATTTTATTTGTTGTTTTATTTTTTGATTATAAGTTAACAAATTTAGTTCCGTAAATCTCTTATAATTGAAAAACTTAATTGCTTGCTATGATTTAGGAGCCTAAAATTTGAAGTTCGCTCAGGCCCTGTAAAACACAGGTACAGCACTAGTTGCATAAAAATATTTTATAAATATTTAATCTAACATTTCATTGTAAGCATTCTATTCATCTTATCTAATCACAATTTCTTCATACATAATAAAACCATAACTTCTCTATCAAATGAGAGTTCTTGCCCGACTAAATTCCACATGCTTCATTCCCGTAGCATTGCTTTGTTGATAGCATTTTGCGTTTTTATCTTTAAGCACGACAAACTGCACAGGAAGCGTCATAAGTCCCAAACGACCTCGTCTAGCCTTGAGTAAAGATACTATTTATTGTGTACAAATATTTTATTAATAAATATTCAAGCATTTCTATGTAAATATTTAATTCATCTCAAATAAAAATAATTTCTTCATACATAACAAATTCATATTATAATTATTTGATATTAAAAAATAAGTGAAATGTTAGACTATAGTTATTTTTCAAAAATATTTTAAGATAAAAGTTGATTTATTATTAGAAGTTATGGATTAAAGAATTAAATACATAAAATAGTTCCATTTTTTTCAAAACTCATTTATTTTAAAACATATTTTTAACCATACAATCTCCTTTAAAATAATTTTATATGTAAATCCAATTTTTTCCTATTTTTTAACCATACATTCTCTAAAAAATCACTATTTCAGAACATATTCCCCCTCTCCTCAAAAGAAAAGGGCTCAAATAGGGCCACAATAAAACTATAATTGTCCTAGAGGGAAAGAAGGATGCTATCAAAATGTTTTTAAAGTATCTCTCTAAGACTCTTTATTTATAATTTTTTTTTTAGAATAATCTATCATTTTTAATTTTAGAGGATCAAAATTTTTACACTGGAGCTCTCTATTTTCTCTTCATTTTGCTTTTCTCAAGAAACATTTATTGATTTCTCTTCATATTTTATTTAAAATAATTTTTAATATGTCAATTAACCAAACAATATAAATGAGATTTGAATAGTTTAAGTAGTGTTTTGAAATATATGATTTATTAAATGAAATCATTGTATATTAAGAATAAAGAGTGAGTTTGATTCTCTAAATGTGAGAAGTCAAACCAATTCAAAAAGCTAAACTAGAGTTTGTTAGAACTCATTTTTAAGTGTTCCTCTCTAAAATAAAGAGCATTCGCTACAGCAAAAAAAGCATTTTGCAACGTTCAAAAAACTTTGTTAAAGATTTTTTGCAACGTTCGTACGTATGTTACAAACCTCGATTTTTCCGTAGAGTGGAAGGATACGGCAACGCTTTTCAAGTGTTGCTAATATCACTTTTTGTCATATTTTTTAACGTTGCTAATAACTTTTACCAACATTTTCTGACTGCTGCTAATAACATTTTAGCATTGTTTTATGACTATTGCTAACAACCTTTTAATATCGTTTTACAATTGTTGCTAAAACGTTGCAAAAAACCTATTTGCAATGTTGAAAAAATGTTGTCTTTACTTTTACTTCCAAGTTTTCGCGACAATTTTTGAACATTGTCTTTACTCTTTTGCAACATTTTTTGAACGTTAACATTAACTTATTTGCAATGTTTTTTGAATTATCTTTTCTCTAATTAATTTGCAATTTTTTTTTGCTTTTTTTTTTAAATTATTTCACCAGTTTTTATATTAATCAATATATTTAGAGATTTTTTTAAAAAATTCTATACTAAAATATGCAAATTAAGCAACATAATTAAAGATCCTTTTGATAGTGAATGAAACTAAGGTTAAAATTCATTACATATTCTTAACCAATACAAAAAAAAAATGGAAATAAATGTCATCTTCTTCTTGCATCTCCATTTCATCAAACTACCTTGAATGTACTATTAACACACTAAACAGAATCTACCCTGTACAAATGTAGGCGCTCTACTTGGTTTTACCTACAAAGAAAATAAGATATAATCATGTCTTATTTTTCCAAGTATATCAACCAGATTGATAGAGGCAAACATTGAAATTCATTTGTTATAGAAAGTAGTACCAAGTAGAAGAGTACATTCTAAAAAACTATCAATTGCATGCTACTAGGAACTCTATGAAATGATAACAAAGTTTGATTCATAACTCATTTATATAAATAGAACTCGAGTTGATTTCAAAAACGGAGTTCATGTGTAGGTCTTCATAAGGTCAAATTACCCATATACACTTCCTCAAACCAAACCTTCCAACAATCTTGTCCGAGTGGCAAGTGATGCACCTTTGAACTTGGGTTTGTTGCTATAATTTCTTCCTTTCCAAACATGTACCAATGCAATAGTTGACACTTGCATTTTCCATATGTACAATACCTCTTGGACACCACTTCTTCACAGTACAAAAAAAATATTCTTTTTAAATTAGTATGCTATATAATCTTGATTTATATTAAATAAACATTTAATAATGTAGGATACAAAAACCTAAGTAAAAGCACGTGAATGCCTATCCTCCATTTTTTGTAAGACGATACAAAAATTATAAAAGTAACTCTTCGTGTAATTGGCTATATTAAGCACTATAACCCTAGTGTATATAATGGTAAAAGATTATAACTTGTTGCGATAGTCTGAGAAGAACTTCAACATTTTCTTTTAATATTTCCATCCTTTTTGCCTAAGTTTGTAGTTGACTTTCAAGTTCTCTAACTCTCACATTACTTTAAATTTGTCCAGCCACTTTTGATGGTACAATTCCAAATCCAAGTCCTCTAACTGTCCATGATGTACATGACCTAAAACTCGAGTAACAGCATCATTGTGAATGGAGTTTCTGATGGTATATCGAAAATTAATTGGGCATAATATTCAATCCTTTTCTATAGTCATGGAACTCAAATTTTATATTAACAAGTAATACACATAATAAATCAAATTATTCTTAGTTGAATGTTTATATAATACACATAAAAATTTCGGCAACTGCTTCATTTTTCGGGTTTTCATCTTTTCTAAAATGTCCATGAGTCCATACTCTAGTTCTCAGTCATTTTATATTTGGATTCTTTTTCTCTGCAATAAAAATATAGTAATTACATATACTAGAATGGGAAAATTCAAATAATAAGATTAGATATGTTTGTAATTTTATCATTTCATGAGCAATGTGTGGATAACCCTTTCAACCCATAGTGTGGTCAAACTTCTAAGATGTTCTCATGTTGCTAAACTTAGAACTTTTTCCTATTAAGAAAACCAAAAAGCTATAAAACAACAATAATTATAAAAGTTGAAGCTTCATATGCAAATATACTTATACGAAAGTCAACGAAAAGCATATCATCGACAAATTTTTCCCATACTTCTTCAAATTTAACATTCTTTGGTCTAAGAAGGGTCATAGTGTGTACTCTATTCATAGATGATTTGACTTGAGTACTAGCCATTGTTTGGCCCCCTTAAAACTCTTCAATTTAATTTAAATTTCTCTCTCTCCTATTTTCAACCACAAAATTTTCAATAAAATAATATTACACACAAATCGAAAACTTTTCATTCTTTTACAACCATCAATTTTTCAAAAAAACATTATTCCCCCATTATAAACCCAAATAATGAGGGCCAAACGGGGGCCTAATTTGTTTTCTCAACCTTGATTTGAATGTCCTCCAATACTTTCCCATACATTGAATTATTATTTTTTGATAACAATCACTCACATTGAACCTTCATTGTACTTGTATACAAAAAGTAAATTAAAAACTGAAAAGAATATAGCGTAATAATCTTAAATGGTAGTTAAGAATATACCTATATGAAATTCCAAAGTTCCATTTTTTCCCTTTCTGTCAACCGAATGCCAATCTTTAATTATAATAGGCACATGTTCTCGTACCATGGCTCCAATTATTCTAACAAAATTATCTAAGTTATGGCCAACTACTTGCCCCTATTCATTGAATTAGAGATTCATCTTCTGATAACTATTTTTAGGAATCATTTTCACTTGAATTGACCCATTTTCTTTTTCAGAGCTTCTGCATTTGCAATTGTTGGGTGCGTGTTTTGCTCATCATCAATTGGAGTAGTTATAGATTTTTTTGGTTCACTCGATAGTCATATTCTCTTATTGTTCTCTCGAATTGCCCCAGCAATTGCATCTCTCCGTCCTTTAGAATCTTGGAAGCTCGTTTAGTTGACTTTAACAATGGTTAGACAAAAGACAAATGAAATTATTTCTGAAACTTAACAAATATCTTACACAAATATAAATAAACACAATTACCTCAAATTTGTCCATTTTATATAATATGTTTCGCACTATTAGTTGATTCGAAAGATGACCTAGAAATAGAATACAAATCTGCAACATCAAAAGAAATAAAGGTTAGAGATCTTAACAAAATATTCAATTTTTCATCACAATATAAATATTATGTATATCACATGTTAAAATATTAGAAAAATTGATGATATAAGCTAGTTACCAAACTATACATATCACATAATAAGTTTTCAAGTATATGTAGTGTCTTCTTCCATGTGTGAAACATGAAAATCTCTTGGTGGTGCTTGCAAAGCAATACACCAACTATATGCTTCATTCTCCCTTGAATAAAATACTTGTTTCACTTACGTTGCCAAGATGAAAGGATCATTTGTAAATTATCTAAGTCCGTCACTAAGGTTAGCCAGAGTGAATCCATCTTCCTTTTTTATTCCATTCACGATATTTTCCCAATCACACTTGAATATTGGAACATGAAATGTGTTACAATTAAGAACTATAACACACATAAAAGTCCATAACAATGAACTTGCCCAACTGTATGTATATTAGCTTTTGCATTGGATCTATAAATAGTTGTTGCTTCAACTAAAGTGCCACTATTTTGGAATGATTTTTCTATATCTTTAGTGTGAAAATGAAAGATCATTTATGATAAATCTAGAACATGACATGGATTGGCATCTAAGACCACGTGCTAGCCACGCCAAATTGTTCGAAACATTGTCCATCTGCAGCTGATCGTTAATCTGTATTTATTTTGAAAATGTTAGAAATAAAATAACTAATAGAACTACTACACATGTTTTTTGATGTGTATCCCAACCTTATGATGACCAGGCAACAAAAGAATCAATGTACTTTTTATACAATAAAGTTCCATTTCTTTCTAGTCGCTCATCAAAACTCTTGAGTTTATCCATATGCATTCTCTGTAAATACAATATATCAAAAAATAAATATGGTAGAACAACTTCAAATTTATCGAAGTAGATATTTAATAAACATTCTCTATGTATAATTGAACTTCTGTACTATTTAACAACACATGGTGATGAGTAACTTTCAACATGTCATCAAATAGTACAAGCAGCTTTCCTTTAGATCTTGTATGCCCTACAACCAAGAAATCACTCTCATATTCTTCATTCCGTACAAGCTTAGAACCTATTTCAGATGCTTATGTTATGTATTTGCTATAAAACAATGCATTTTCTTCAACGATATAACGTTCAGCTATGCATCCTTCAGGCCATGTATGATTCATAACATACCCTTTCAACACCTTTATATACTAATAGAAATCCAAATATTTAAAACATATAAGACCAATTTGATAATGAATTTAACTTTTGAAATAATTTGAAGGAGTATTACCTCTCAAATGGGTACATCCAACGATATTGCACTGGTCCACATAAACGACCTTCTCTCCCAATATGGATTGTCAAACGAACCATTATATCAAAAAAGAAAGGAGAAAATACCTTTCCAACATGCATAAAGTTTCTATCACGTCCTCATCTAATTGTTCGACATTATTTCTATTTACAATTCTTTGACATATTCCATTAAAAAATGTACACAACTTCAAAATGGAGTTCCTTGGTCCTTTAGGTAGAAGTCCCCTTGACGCCACAAGTAATAATGTTGCATTAAAATGTGACAACCATGAGACTTGAATACAACCATCTTACATCCTTCCACTGAAATTCAATTTTCAATATTAGATCCATAACCATCGGGTAATCTCAAATTACCAAGCCTTTTACATTTGCCTTTCTACTTTTGATAAGGTGTAAGGAGCAGCTTGTAGGTAGAATTTATTTCCTCCACTAATAGGATGTAAATCATTCCTAATATTCCTAGATTTTAAGTCCTTACGAAAGTCAATGCCATCTTTAGATTTTCCTTTAACAAAAGTGTACTAAGGATGCTATCATGAAAATTCTTTTCCACGTGCATCACATCTAAATTATGACGTACAAGTAGAATTTGCAAATCAAACATCAATTTGTGTCATGATAATCTGCATGCAATTAGAAATATTAAATAAAAAGAAGGAAACATTACAACAATTACATTCCAATATGGTAGATTGAAAAACATTGACCTTTTCCTCCATGTTACATTAGATTGAGTTGTATTCTTCTTTCTCTTTCGCTCACCACCTTTTCCCCAATCATTTGTAATTTTATCAACTTCACTAGAACCTTTTCATCATTTTTCATCTTCGACTTAATACCATTTTCAACATTTCCATTAAACCAGCTCTTTTTCATGCAAAATGGATGATCAAAACCGAGAAATCTTCTATGTCCCATGTATGCAAACCTCCTACCATGTTTCAACCATAGTGAACATGTATCTTCATGACAAATAGGGCATGCAGTTTTTCTCTTGATGAGCCATCCAAATATATTTTCATATGCAGGAAAGTCATGTATTGTCCACATCAAAATAGCTTTTAAATTGAATGTAGGCTTTGTAACTACAACATACGTCTCAACCCCATCACTCCATAACGACATTAAGTCATCTACAAGTGGTACCAAATGAACATCTATGTCATTACCAAGCTGCTTCGATACCTGGATCAATAAACTTAACACTAAACTTTCCTTTAACATGCATAATGAGGGAAGCAAATTATATATAAATAAAATTACTGGCCAACGACTATACTTAGAGCTAAGATCTTTGAAAGGATTAAATCCATCAGTTGAAGGACCTAATCTAATATTTCGATGATGTGATACAAAATGTGGCCACCTTCTGTTAATTGTTTCCCAACTTAATGAATCAACTGGATGACTAATTTTGTCGTCTACTTTTATTACGTGAGTGTTATCTAGGTTGTGTTGTCATCTCATCTATTCCAAATATTCTCTTTAAGTCTTGATATTATAGGAAAATAACGTAAGATTTTTGCTGGAATTTTTTTAGTCCGTAAGTTAACTTTCCATATCTTCTCATAGCCAATATCAAATGTAGGCTATGTAGCGGCCAAGAAAAAAAAAATAAAAGATCTTGTGTCGTTTTAGAAATAAAAATTTCTTGCAGAACTCAAAATTTGAGTTATATTATTACATCGCTATGACCCTTCCTAAGAGTTTAAATTAAAGCTATGGTCACGATAGTAAAGTTACATGCACTTGTTTTTAAATTTTTATAAGGTGTCGAAATCTCTTTTAAAGGATAAATATTTATTTTAACAACACTTCCTAATAATCCAAATTAAATTTTGGTCACTATAGTAATGTTGGCTCACTAGTCAAAAAAAAAATTCATAAGATGTTGAATTCAAATTTAAAACCACAAATTTCCTATTTTGTTGAAGTCATTTTAAGTCCCAATTACAACCCCACTTCCATTTGAAGTTAAAACCATAACCATCCCCATTTGAAGCCACTACGTTAGTAAGACAAAAGAAAAGGGAAATTGCCATTTAGGTAATTGAAAAGTCACTTAATTCCACTTTTGTAACTTCAATTGAGATTTAAGGGAAAAACCATCCCTTATGTTTAATAGTCATGTGTTTATTTTGAAAATCCAAAATTTCAATCCCTTAACCACATTCTTTCTCCCCAACAATTATACTTCTACATAAAATTGTTTTGCCCCTTTTTCCATAGCTTAAGGCACTTTGAATCTGAAATTGTTCTAAAGAGGAGGCAAAGAGTACGCTGGATTTTTACATATTGAACACAAAAGGATATTCAAACTTCAAGCATTAAGGTAGGGGTCTTCTCGGCACTTGTGTAAGCAGTTTAAGAATTATTTGTTTTCGTTTTGCTTTAAACGTATTGTTGTGTCACTCATGAAGGAGGCACCATTGGGTGGCTCAAATAAAAGAAAGATTTTGAAGGTGACACTATTATTGTGTTACTCATGAAGGAAGCACCGTTTGATAGTTCAAATAAGAGAAAGAAATTGACGGTGACACAAATAATTAAAGTTTCAATTTCTGAAAATATATATGTATTTTATCATTTACTCTTGTGTCTTCCTACTAAGTATTATTGTAGTACTCACACCCACTATACTCTCACAGGTTGATTAGAGGCATGGCGGCGGTTTGACATAGTGGCAGTGCTCGGCAATCTGAAAAACTTTCAACTTTCTATTAAAATTTCCAATTTATGTAAACGTATTATGAATAATTAGACGGAACTTTTAAAAATGTTTAAACATTTGTTTGGTTCAGTTTTATATGATATTCATGTCAACCATAATTTGGAAACGTTGGAATGACTATGACCGAAGTTTATTTAATGCTGATTACAATTTCGGATTCTGTCTTCCATTTGAAAATGGTATAATTTCGGCTATGTTGTATATTTTAGAGTGAAATCAGTGTAATTTTAAAGGTCTATGAGTCTTCTAATAGTAGCCTTTGGAATTACCTTAAAATATTATCTAGAGAAAATGATATGGCCATTTTGGTAAACTGCATCGTTTCGCATCCGGGTTTGCTGTATAGCATATTTGAGCAATATGTTAGTGCTTCAAAAATTATCATCAAGCCCCAAAATTTTTATATGTGGTACATATATGAATTCTTCAATCCCTGTAAAAATTTCATAATTTTTGATAGACGTTTGGTAGGCCAAATATATATTTCTTCCACTGCTGTTCAGTCCCTAGTTGCTGAATTGCCTCCAATTGTTTTCCAAAACCAAATTTTGCCATAATTGCCGAAGTTTATATGAATAACTACCTCCCATTATATTTTTATATGTTTCAAAATCCAAAAAACTTTGTAATTTAAAAATTATTTTGGTTAACATCAAAGAGGTCGAACCAAAGAAAGATCGATTATTTTTAGCGCTTTGGGATCCGAAAATTTGGGGCATTACATCAAATTTATCTCATAAAATCACTTCAAAAGTGTATTATTCTTTGGCAGCATGTCTCGAACAAAATTTATGAGTTCATCAAAACCACTGTCCAATAAATTATGTGAAGCCTATGCTTAAACATAGCAACAGAAACTGACGTATTCGTAAATGCCTTACAACCAGGATATAAAGGAGTTTCAGTATCTTCAACTAAACTTTCAAGCTCTTCCTTTCTTCCATCAAGATGGTTTTCAAGATCTACACCATGTTGTGCATAGAAGTCCTTAAACAACCTACGTGACTCGGGCATTTCTATATCGATCAAATTTGATTCATTTGTTTGTTTTTCATGAAATACCCAGACGTTGTATACAAGATCCATACCCTTAATAACCAAATGTTTGTAGACTATATTATAATGGTGATGCATTGAATTCCTACACTTAACAAAAAAACATACTAACATTTCTAAATTACAATTTTCACAAACTCATTCAACAAAATTATGTGCTCCATCTCTATATTATTCTGAAAATCTACAAGGTAAAATCTATGATTATTATACATTAATTTTTTTTATTTGATAAGTAGATTTGTAAGATTCGTTTTAGACGTTAACCTTGATAAGTGCAGCTACTCTTTCCATTATAGGCAATGTTTGTGAGGGGTGAGCACCATGTAGATGCAACATAAAATGTAAGATCCTATCCAACATGAAATCAAAAAATATAAAAAAGACTAATGGAGACATAGGTAGGCCATTTTGGCAATAGCATGAAATTAAAGAATTCCAGACTACCAAATTCTTATTTGAAACATTAGAAAAAATATTTCCAGCCATTTCTGGTTGCCCACATGTAGAATATAACTCTATCAAAGAACTACCCATAAAAACATCTGATTCCAATCCTTTCTTAATTGTGAATCCATGAATACAACAACCTACTTTGGTATCATTGAGTTCTACATAAGCATTGATTGCACTTGCTATAACATTAGGATCTAGTTCCACACCATCAGACTTCATTACCTAATATCATAGAGCCCCATATTGCAACATCCTTTTCCTTCATTTTAACGAAAACCTCAAACATATCCATCATTTTCTTCATTTTGTATAGAAGTTACTATATAAATCTATAAATTCAAATATCCTAGTGCTAAACATAGCGTCTTCCATTATCATATAAAATACACCAGCAAATTGAGCACTAAACCCTAACCCCAAATCAGCCTATCAAGTAAAATGAAGCAAAATCTATTCACATTTGAGTCAATTCTATGTACCAGACTACCTTCAACTACACTATCAAGTTGACCCCAAATCAACCTCCATACATTCAAACATACATAATAACAACTCTCTTCAAAAACACATTATAAACTCTCTGTTCAAACATACATATTAACCTTCAAAACACACTTAGTCAGAGCCGATTTTGTATAAAAGTATATAGGAACCTTACCACTTACATAGACGAAAGGCCGAGAGACGAGAGGTTGAGACTTGAGAGACGAGAGGATGAGACGACTCTGCTCTAATGAATGGATGAGGGACCTTCTTCTTTTGTGGATCGAAGGCATTGCGTTAGATAAGGTCACGAGAAACTCAGGGACCAAAGTCGGAGAATGTTTCGGTTGAGAGAGAATTGTATCAGAATTTCATGTTTGGGAAATATGATACAAGGCCAATGTTTTTTAATTTGGCCTGAGACAGCCCAAAATCATGCCTTGGTTAATGAGCATTTTGCAAAATTTTCTAAGCTTTGCAAAAGAGAGAGCGTTTTGCAATGTCTAATAAATGTTATGAAAGAGAACCTTTTTGTAACGATTAATAAACATTGTTAAAAAGAAACCTTTTTGCAACATTTGATAAAAGTTTGCAAAAGAGAAACCTTTTTGCAAATTTGATAAACATTGCAAAAGACTATATATCTAAATATCCAAAATGGTCTATGAACTTTGTTATAGGACAAACTTTTAACAAAGTTCATAAATGTTGTGAAAAATAAACTTTTCGCAACACAAAATGAACGTTACAAAGAGGCGACATCAGCAACATCACTTAAAAAATGTTGCCAAAATTCAATTATGTTAACTAATGGCAACATTCACATATTAGAACATTGTGGTAGACACATTTAGCAACACTTGATTAATGAATGTTGCCTTTTATGGGTTGTAAAAAGATATTTTATTGTAGTGATTGTGACTATTAATTAAATAATTCTCTTCAATTTGAGATATCTCATGTCATTAAGTAATGAAATTTACAACTAGAGTATGCCCATGTTTGATTTAGACAAAAATATATATATTTTTTAATGAAATTTGATAAAAGTGGATGGAATATGTGGTTGAAAAATTATATAATATATATTTAAAATTAATTGTTGATTTGATTTAACTTTCATTAACTTTCTTGGTTGGGTAGAAGATAAATTTCAGGTAACCAATTCAAAGTTTTTGTTTTATGCCACTGCATCCATGATTTATCATCTATGTTATGTGATTTGTGAATTGTGAATGTTGAGTTTGAGTTGAGTGTTGACTTTGATTGTTCACTATTGTGGTGTTGTCTGTTACCTGTTGGAACTTGGAAGATGAAGTTGGAAGTACTTAGAACTTGGGTTTGGCCGTTTGGATCACTTTGAAAAAATAGTTGATTTTTGGGTGTTCTTCTAAGTCAAGATCTGCTGTTGTTGGATTTATTTGTATTCCAAGAAAATCACATGGTGATGAGGCGACAATAATGAATAATTCCAAAACTTCCCAAACCTTGAGACCAAAAATGACAGTATTCTTAAAGAGTTCCGCATTCAGATCAGAAGTCATATCTAGGATGTCAAACAACCTGCAGGAATTTGTAAAAACCCTATTTCATCTTATTTCATTTCAAACTCCTAAATGAATCAGCATCAAGATATGTGTAAGATCCATTTGTAAAAACCATATTTCATATCTCATATCATTAAGTCACATGATTAAGCCACATGAAAAAGACCTATAATTAATTGCACTCTGTCAATAAATTCAATAAAATAAAGAAATCTCATTTACATATATATTGAATAACTTTTAATATTATTTAATCAAATTTTAATAAACGACTGGGCTATTATGGTTGTTGATTGTCGACGGTCAATGGATAATGGTCAACCTCAGTCCTAGCTGGACTTTGGTGCTGGATTCACCACTGAGGGTATAAGGTTTTAGAACTACCCATTCTTTATTTCTGGTTCAATAAGATGAACTATTTTAAAATGTTTTGGTATTAATCGAGGTTTGTTTTAATTTCAACAATTAAACATCTTAGTTTAGATATGGTATTTTATCAAACCATTGTATTGTAAAAATCATTTTTCTTCTACTGCATTATAAACAAGAATGTTATATTTGATTTCGTTTGTACATTCTCATACTATTTGTTAAAGTGTTGTTTTCATTTGTTTTGATTTGTAGATGAGTATGACACACCAATATAAAATTTGGGAGGAAGAACGTGTTTCGGCCCATGTGCAGCAGGTGAGCAACACAAAATACATATCAGTTGTCCTCAACAAATTGAATCCACAACAAAAGCGTCAGTTGGAGGAGAGTTTTATAGGACATGTTGCAAGGTTATCGGAGCTGAAACTAGTCGCTCAATTAATTCATGAAATGGTAAACATATCAGTGGTCTGCCGAAAGCAGTTTGAGGCGTGGTTCAAGGTGAACCAAAGGTTTGCACGATTTAGACTGTCGGAGTTCGCACAAATTACCAACTTGAAGTTTGGTCCAGTGCCTAAAGGTACCGAAGTTGACAAAATCTTAGAGAAAACCCGTCTACAGGATGAATGTTTGCTAATATGGACCGGATAACTTGTAATGACTTGGAGAAAGTGTTTTTGAAATGTACCAACCGTAACGATCATTACAAGCTTGGATTGGCACTAATTGTTGAAGGAGTATTTAATTCAAGAAATCGAAATATAGGAATACATCCGACAACTCTCTCCATCGTTGACGACTTGGATTTCTTCAATGCCTACCCATGGGGGACGATATGTTTTCAACTTCTCATAAAATCATTGCTACGTGGATGGGGAAGAAAGGCAAACATGATGTAGAACCCCAAATAATTTTAAACACCTTAGTAGCACTAAGACATGAATATTGGATGGCTAAAGTATACTTCAAATTTTTAGTCTCATTTGAGACCCATTTACGACATAGAAAACATTTGATTTGGAAAATGATATCTAAAGAAAAATTGTAGCTCTTTGAGTTAACTTTCTAACTCACTTTGAAATACCTCAATCGGATATTGGGAAAAAAAGTTATGATAGAAATACTAAAAGCTGTACAGTATCAACCGAAGTACAGGGAATATGAAAAGTCAAATTCCTACATGATTTTCTAGCACCTTCTTAAACCTATAACTCCCACATAAATGGCACCCATATTAATGAGTATTAGGCCCTTCACTTGCCCTTAAGTTGTGAGATTTTCACCTATAAATAGGCCCCAATGCATTCACATTTTTCACACCAAGATAAAAGCTTCTAAGCATAAAAGAGAGAGTTTTCAAGTTTAGAAAAAAGAGAAAGGAGAGGGAGGAAAATTAGTTTTTCCTAGAAGTTTTGGTGCTATCAAGAAGTTTTTTCCAAGCATCAATTCTCAATGGAGTGTTTTTTTTTTTTTAAACATCAAAGGAATTCATTTTTCAACAAGGTTCAAAGCATCAATCAAGGTAGGTAGAGGTGCAAAGTGTTAATTCGTGTTAAGTTATAAGTTTCTAACAAATGAAGATTTATGTTAATATTTGTATGTCTAATGGTACCTCCGGTACGGCATACACCTCCATGTCTAATGGTACCTCTGGGTACGACATGTACTTCCGATCGAGGCGTCGTGTTAAGTCATGACTCTACGTGTTTGGGATTCTACCGAAAATCCTACTATGAAAAGGTTTCTAAAGTTACAGTTTTAAAATGTATAGCTTGATCACGAATGCACCAATGATATCTATTGAGTTTTTTTAACTCTCGGGTTTAATCCCTTCTCTACAGATTGATAGAATTCTACCTTGGACCTGGATGATGGAAAAGATGGAGAGTGGTGCAACGAGCCCATGGAAAACCCTGTGAACAAGTTATTTATATTTATTTTTATGAACGTTTTTTATGTTATTTCTTTAAAGTATTTGAATAACGCTGATCGTGAGAACAAGTTGTGTTTTCTTCAAATAAATTACGTTCCGTTATTTTTTTATTCAGTGTTCTATTTAAAGTATTTGAAAGGTTGTTGTTAAAATTATCATTGTAAAAATTAAGCTTCCGCTAAAACATATTCTCCTATGACTAAACCACCGATTAGTTAAGTAAAGTAAGTAGCGTTTCGGTCCACAAGGGGTCGGGGCGTCAAGCTTCCGCTAAAACATATTCTCCTATGACTAAACCACCGGTTAGTTAAGTAAAGTAAGTAGCGTTCCGGTCTACAAGGGGCCTGCTATGGTACAACTTATGCTTATTTTCAAAGATATACTATGCCAGTTAGAAATAATTTGAAAGATGTGTTTTTTTTTTCAAAAGATACGCATTGGGCTAGAATTTATAGGTAGAATGTTATGTAACAATAGCCATTTTTCCAAGAGTAAAAAAAATGTATGATATGTGAAAATGTAACAGATATGGCTCGTAGAACGGCTAGGGCATATAGAGGAGTATTGAACCGTAGAATCACCATTCAGTTCTAAGAGAATTACGTGACTGATCTGCTCTGTCCACTTGACGAACATATACATGATGTCTATGAGAGATGCATGACAGCGGTGAACGCTGGAATGGAGATAACGCATATTGAGGCTATAAATAACCTCATACACTCCCTTCCACCTCAATGGGGAGATATGGGAGTCACGGTTAGGGATGTAATGCTAGAGGAGCACCCAAATATATTTGAGTTTGAAGTGTATTGCCAATCACTCCTATACCTATGGAGGGAAAACTTAGAACCTCAACCGGAGATAGTAATTGAACTTGATGAAAAAGAAGAGCCTGAAGAAGGGAATGATCCTGAGCTTGAGCCATAGGTTGAGATGGACATATAATCCGGACTTGAGGTGGAAGACTTCTCTAGAGATGAGGTTCCACTAAAGAAGATCCGTAGAACTTATAGGGATTAGATTTAAATCCTTGTAACAACTTCATTTATGTCAAGAAATAAAACTTTATCTTCTTTGTTAGAATTCGAAGTATGAAACTAATAAGAACCATACGTTAAGGAAAATGGTCCGCGCAAACCAAACCAACTTGATAAGAGATCTCCTCCAAGCTGTCCAAGACCTTGGCAGGCAAAACCCGAACCAGGTGCAACCCCTACCACTAGCTCCTAATGCTCCTCCAACCCATGCTTCAGTGGTCGAGCAATTTAGAAGACACAAGCCCCCTACCTTCAATGGAGCAGCTGATCCACTTGCAGCCGAGGAGTGGCTTCGCAAGTTGGAGAGAATTTTTCTATTAATAGGGTGCACTGACGCCCAGAAGGTCCAGTGTGCTGAGTTTATGTTCTCCGGTGATGCAAGCCACTGGTAGGACTCGATGTCTAGGACGAGGACCCCAGAGCAACAAGTGGAATTAACTTGGGAGCGATTTAAAGAGAAAGTAATGGACAAGTACTTCCCACAGTCTTTGAGGGATCACAAAAAAAGTGAATTTCTCCAACTCAAGCAAAGGACTATGTCCCTGACTAAGTATGAAAGGAAGTTTGACAAACTTTCAAGGTATGCTCGACATCTGGTGGATACGGAGGACAAGAAAGTCAGGGGGTTTGAACAAGGGTTGAACCCAGATATAAGCATGATACTTATGTCCCATTATTTTACCTCATACCGTGAAATGCTGGAAAGAGCTCATGCTATCTGGTACCAGAAGACTAGCGCTGAGCAACATAGTCAACTGTTCAATCAACCGGACAGTGGCGGTATGGGTAAAAGGAAATGGAATGGCCAGGACAAGGGAAAGGGCAAGTGGCAGAATAAGAAAGCTAATGGCGGAGCCAATGCGAACAAGAGCATTTGCCAGTTATAGAGTCATGTCCTAAGTGTGGAAAGACGCATTGTGGCGTGTGTTTGCAAGGGAAGAATGTTTGTTTCAGATGTGGCAAGCCAGGGTATATTTTTAAAGATTGCCCCACATTTACCCCGAAGAAGGATGATAACAATGACCAGAACCAGAAAGGGAAAGCACGAGTTTTTGCAATGATCAAGAAAGATGCAGAGGAAAACTCGAACGTCATAACAGGTACTTTATTGATAGCCAATACGCCTGCTTATGTATTGTTTGATTTAGGAGCCACACACTCCTTTGTATCGACAACTTTTATGGTTAAATCTAGTATTACCTGTGATAAGTCGGAAGGTACATTAGAGGTTAGCATTCCTTCAGGCAACCCTTTGAGTACTGATAGAATAGCCAAATCAGTAAGTATTGAAATTGAGGAAAAACCAATGGAAGCGAACCTATACATGATAGAAATGAAGGATTTTGATGTAATACTAAGCATGGATTGGTTGGGTTGTAATTACGCCACCATCCGATGTAAGGAAATGGAGGTATCATTTCAGAAACCAGGAGAGGAACCATTTTCGTTCCTTGGAATGAACACGAAACCCCTTATTCGACTAGTATCGATTTTATAAGCTGAGAAGATGTTGAGAAAAGAAACATGTCAAGGATATTTATTAAACATCTCAAGAGGGAAACAGGAGACGATAAAGGTTGAAGGCGTACCAATAGTACGGGAATTCGTAGAAGTGTTTCCAGAAGATCTATCTAGTATTCCACCAGATAGGCAAGTGGAATTCACCATAGACCTAATTCTCGAAGCGGCACCAGTGTCAAAAGCCCCATACTGAATGGCCCCAAAGGAACTACAAGAGTTAAAGAAGCAGTTGCAAGAACTCCTAGATATGGGCTTCATACGGGCAAGTGTATCTCCATGGGGTGCGCCGATGTTTTTCGTGAAGAAAAAGGATGGAAGCATGAGGATGTGCATCGATTATAGGGAGTTAAATCGATTAACTATCAAGAATAAGTACCCACTCCCGAGAATCGAGGATCTGTTAGATCAGCTGAAAGGAGCTAAGGTATTTTCCAAGATCGACTTACGATCGGGATATCATCAATTGAAAGTAAAGTCAAAGGATATATCCAAGACAGCTTTCAAAACTCGTTATGGACACTACGAGTTTATAGTGATGCCATTTGGGCTAACCAATGCACCTACAGTGTTCATGGACCTAATGAATCGTGTATTTCATCAGTACTTGGATAAATTTGTCATAGCCTTCATTGATGACATTCTAATATTTCAAGAGTAAAGAGCAACATGAAAAGTACCTAAGAATAACATTAGAGGTATTACGCAAGGAGAAGCTGTATGCCAAATTTAAGAAGTGTGAGTTCTGGCTTGAACGAGTTGGATTTCTTGGACATATAGTCACTGCCCAAGGGATTGAAGTAGATCCAGTGAAAGTGGAAGCAGTAACCAACTGGAAAGCACCAACTAATGCTGGAGAGGTATGGTGCTTTCTAGGATTAGCAGGATATTATCAGAGATTCATAGAAGAATTCTCCAAAATAACTGGACCAATGATGCAGCTTACAAGGAAGGGAGTAAAATTCCAATGGACAGATAAATGTGAATAAAGTTTCCAAGAACTTAAACAGAGGTTGATATCAGCACTCGTGTTAACAATACCTGAGGGTACGGAAGGGTTTGTTATATACAGTGATGCATCCAAGCAAGGATTGGGATGTGTGTTGATGCAGAATAGAAAAGTGATAGCCTATGCATAAGACAATTGAAGAAACATGAGCAAAACTACCCGACACATGATTTAGAACTTGAAGGGGTAGTACACGCCTTGAAGATATGGCGACACTACTTGTATGGAGAGAAGTACGATATCTACACAAATCCCAAGAGTCTCAAATATTTATTCACACAGAAGGAATTGAATATACGACAAAGATGATGGTTGGAATTGGTGAATGATTACGAATGCACTATCCATTACCATCCAGGTAAGGCTAATGTTGTGGCCGATGCCTTAAGTAGAAAATCAATGGGACAATTGGCGTCACTACCGACTTTTTCAAATGGAGTTAGTCAAGGACTTGGAAAAGTTGCAGATCGAAGTGTTTATCATACCAGGACAAGTCACTGCTCGTCTAGTAGCTTTGATAATTCGACCTACTCTTAGAGATCGAATTATAGAGACACGAGGTAATGACCTATTCTTATTGAAGATCAAGAATGAAATTGGTACTGATAAGAGAAAGGATTTTGGAATAGCTTCGAATCAGGCACTGATGTTTAAGGGGAGAATTCGTGTGCCTAAGGATGAAGCCTTGAGAAACGAGATATTGAAAAAGGCCCATTCCACCCCGTACACCGCACATCTCGGTGGTACGAAAATGTATCGAGACCTCCGAGATACATTTTGGTGGAGAAATATGAAAAGAAGTATAGGGTTGTATGTGGAAAAGTGCATATTATGTCAACAGGTTAAGGTAGAACACAAAAGACCGACTGGATTGTTAAATCCACTGGACATACCCGAATGGAAATGGGAAAATATCACAATGGACTTTGTGGTTGGATTCCCGAAGTCAGCAAGGGGAAACAACGCTGTATGGATAATAGTGGATCGATTAACAAAGTCAGCTCATTTTCTTCCAGTGAAAACGACATTCAATTTAGACCAATTGGCACAATTGTACATTAAGGAGGTTGTGAGATTACACAGCGTACCTGTGTCCATTGTGTCTGACAGAGACCCAAGGTTCACGTCCAAAGTTTGGAAAAGTCTACAAAGAGCTATGGGAACGAAGCTGAACTTTAGAACAGCATATCACCCTCAGTCCGATGGTCAATCTGAAAGGACCATCCAAACTTTGGAAGACATGCTGAGAGCATGTGTTTTGGATCTAGGGGGTAGCTGGGAGTCATACATACCCCTAGTAGAATTCGCATATAATAACAGCCTCCAAGCAACTACCGGGATGGCACCGTACGAAGCTCTCTATGGTAGAAGATGTAGGTCCCCTGTTCATTGGGATGAAGTCGGTGAGAAAAGAGTTTTGAGACCAGAAATAATTAATAGGATAGTTGAGGCAATCGATAAGATCCATGCAAGGATAAAGGCAGCACAGGATCGATAGAAGAGCTATGCGGATACAAGGAGGAAGGATTTAGAATTCAAAATTGGAGAAAAAGTATTTCTGAAAGTGGCACCGATGAAAGGTTTACTTAGGTTTGGCAAGAAAGGAAAGCTACAACCCCACTATATCGAACCATTCAAGATACTTGATAGGGTCGGAAATGTAGCCTGTTGGTTAGCTCTCCCACCTGGGTTATCGGCAGTGCACAACGTGTTCCATGTATCAATGATCAAGAAATACATGCATGATCCTAATCATGTAGTGAACTATCAGTCCGTGGAAGTACAAAAGGACTTATCCTATGAAGAGGTACCAATTAGGATATCGGATCGAAAGGTGCATAAATTAAGGAACAAAGAAATTCAATTGGTCAAAATACAATGGAATAATCATGAAATAGAAAAGGTCACTTGGGAGGGGGAAGAGGAAGCCAAAAACAAGTATCCAACACTATTCGCCCAATCAGAAGGTAAATTTCGAGGACAAAATTTTAATTAAGGTGTGGGGGATATAAAACTCCAAATAATTTTAAACACCTTAGTGGCACTAAGACATGAATATTGGATGGCTAAAGTATACTTCAGATTTTTAGTCTCATTTGAGACCCATTTACGACATAGAAAACATTTGATTTGAAAAATGATATCAAAAGAAAAATTGTAGATCATTGAATTAGCTTTCCAACGCACTTTGAATTACCTCAATTGGATATCAGGAGAAGAAGTTATGATAGAAATACGAAAGGCTGTACAGTATCAACCGAAGTACGCGGAATATGAAAAGTCAAATTCCTACATGATTTTCTAGCACCTTCTTAAACCTATAACTCCCACATAAATGGCACCCATATTAATGAGTATTAGGCCCTTCACTTGCCCTTAAGTTGTGAGATTTTCACCTATAAATAGGCCCCAATGCATACACATTTTTCACACCAAGATAAAAGCTTCTAAGCATAAAAGAGAGAGTTTTCAAGTCTAGAAAAAAGAGAAAGGAGAGGGAGGAAAATTAGTTTTTCCTAGAAGTGTTGGTGCTATCAAGAAGTGTTTTCCAAGCATCAATTCTCAACGGAGTGTTTTTTTTGAAACATCAAAGGAGTGCATTTTTCAACAAGGTTCAAAACATCAATCAAGGTAGGTAGAGGTGCAAAGTGTTAATTCGTGTTAAGTTATAAGTTTCTAGCAAATGAAGATTTATGTTAATGTTTGTATGTCTAATGGTATCTCCGGTATGGCATACACCTCCATGTCTAATCGTACCTCTGGGTATGGCATGTACTTCCAGTCGAGGCTTCGTGTTAAGTCATGACTCTACGTGTTTGGGATTCTACCGAAAATCCTACTAAGAAAAGGTTTCTAAAGTTACAGCTTTGAAATGTGTAGCTTGATCACGAATGCACCAATGATATCTATTGAGTTTTTTTAACTCACGGGTTTAACCCCTTCTCTACAGATTGATAGGATTCTACCTTGGGTCTGGATGATGGAAAAGATGAAGAGTGGTGCAATGAGCCCATGGAAAACCCGGTGAAGAAGTTATTTAAATTTATTTTTTGTGAACGTTTTCAATGTTATTTCTTTAAAGTATTTGAATAATGCTGATCGTGAGAACAAGTTGTGTTTTCTTCAAATAAATTACGTTCCGTTATTTTTTTATTCAATGTTTTATTTAAAGTATTCGAAAGGTTGTTGTTAAAATTATCATTGTAAAAATTAAGCTTCCGCTAAAACATATTATCCTATGACTAAACCACCGGTTAGTTAAGTAAAGTAAGTAACGTTCCGGTTCACAAGGGGTCGGGGCGTTAAGCTTCCACTAAAATATATTCTCCTATGACTAAACTACTGGTTAGTTAAGTAAAGTAAGTAGCATTCCAGTCCACAAGGGGTCGGGGCATTACACATGACAAAAGTGAACAATTGTGATAGGATGACTTACACGTTATACGGATTATCTCTTGTTGTCTAGGTATACATCTATTTTGGTTCATTTCAGTTCTTTTCATCGCACATTGTTATTTACCTCCAAATATAGTTATTACTATTATAAATGTCATGCAGATTTGGGCATACGAGGCAATCCCGGAGTTGGGAGCTCGATTCTCGAGTAAGACTTGTGATAATGTCTCGAGAATGTTGTGGTGGTCTAGCACGAAACAACCTCATTCTCGAACATATTCAGATTTTTTTGAGAAGACAGATGTAAGTGATTTACATACGTAATTGCCTTACACTTTCGCAACATATAATATTTCATTTCGTCTATTTTTCCTTCCCCTGTAGGTGCACTTGTGGGTAACATTGTGCACAATTGTTGTAGAAGAATTGCAGCCGTACTTCGTCGATTTAGTTCCGTTGGAAGACACAGCTGACCCCGTTCTAGATGTTCTTGTTGCTCAATCAATAGAAATATAAGCTTGTCCAGTTGAAGATGATGTCATACGGAACGATGACAACAACCATCGACCAAATAAATTCCAGAGATGCAACAAAGGTGGACCTCGTCATCGAGGTTTGCATCACGTTGAAGGTAGAGAAAAAGAGCATGAGGATCCGATCATCGAAAGGCTTGTGTCTTTAGATGAGATAAGAGCTATCTTGAATGAATAACGAGAGACATTTGAGAGCAAGATGGGCGATTTGAGGGAAGAGATGAACACAAGGTTCGCTAGTCTCCAAAATGATCTGGGAGGTCATGTGTGTGGTTTGAGAAATCATGTCACTGATGAGATCAATGGGCTTCGACGAAGGTTTGATGAAGTTGCTACAGAAATTGGGCAACACAATGTTGCTACTGAGTATGATAGATTTGGTCATGACGATCGCAGTGGAGACAAGCCCCCGACGTGATGTTTTAACTCTCAATATTTCTGCGGACAAACAGGATGTCGAAGAGGCAATCGAACCAGTTGTTTGCAATATCCCTGATATGTCCATAACGTCAGGAGGTAGGGTTGGAATACTTGTGTCAGTTTACTTGTGATATTGTGAAAGAGACCCGAACCATTGTACCTATAGTTGATGTGATCATTGATGATCAACTGGTTAATAATAGAGTCATTTTTAGACCTTCGATGGCAGATGATCCACCTATATGTAGACCTTGATTATTGAGGCTGAAGAAGGCTAGAGCAAACACAAAGACGCCATACATCCGATCTGGTCGTAAAAGGGGTAAGAGAGATGCGTAGTCTGTGTATTTTGGTTGACGGCGCATAATGGTGATTGGATATGAACTTCAGGTTGATTCGAATTTAGAGGTTCGCATATTTTGGTTTATATGGTGGTTTTTCAATGTGTATTTTGGTTTATGTCATGGTACGTAATATGTATTTTGGTTTACACAATGGTTTGCATATTTTTGTTTATATGGTGGTATGTAATATTTTGTGGATGCAAACTTGTGGTTTATATGTTAGTGGCATGTTCGAAAGGTTGTATGTTGAAAACAGTTTATAACTTTATTATCTCCTATAGTGGACTAGTATTATACATTTGTCAATATTCAGACTAATCGGCGTTGTTCTGAACATCCATTTTTTCAGTCGAAAAACATTATAGACTGCATTTGGTTATAATGACTTCGATTGCTATTTTATGTCTTCGCATCTTCGTTCTCATTGTGTTGCCTTACCTACTGTGTTGTAGTAACTGTTTTTCACATGGTTCTTATTCTTGATGGAGATTCATGTGTTGGTACAGAGAGTAAATATTTTACTGACATGCATTGTTACGATTAGCTGACAGTTGATTATATTTAACAAACAGTTGTCATGTACTGTGTTCATTGCTGTATTTTATTCTTCTCATAGTCAAACTGTCATTCTACACAAATGAAATATCAAGTGTCGAGAAATGCGGGCATTTCATATCTTGAACTACACGTCAAATGTCAATGTTCTAATGAAATTTGGAGAAATAATATACTTTAGTTAAAATGTCATTCTATACAAATGTAATGTCAAGTGTCCAGATTAGCAGACATTTAATGTCGAGAACTACACGTCAAATGTCAAGAAATATATTATTTCAATAAAAATAGTAACGTCCCTTATATTTTTGTAAAGCATAAAAATTCGGCACTCGTTCACTCAATTAGCTTCAATAATATGTGAACATATGTGTCATTGTGTGTGATTATGTATGTGAAAATAAAATAAACTTCAGGTTAAAAAAATATAAATTATGTATTTTGCAGCCCTTACCTATGAGGACAACAAAAAATTATGTTTTTCGTTATCCTAGTCGAACATAAAAAAAGGAGATGCAAGGAAAAATTAATTAACTCGATTAGCTTTAATAAATTAAAGAAATTTATAAAACATTTTTTTAATATAAAATTTTATATATAAAAACTTCAGTAGAAATTATAAACATTGATAAAGTTTGAACTAAAATAGTTTTTTTATATTACAAAATGAAAAGAATTAAAAAGAATTTTTAATCGAACAAAAAGTTATTAACAATATGAAGGAAAAATGGGTGATATAATAATTTTCAAAAATAATTTCATAAATTAAAAAAAAAAGTTACGAATATTAAATTAAAGAAATTTATAATTTGTCAAAAACTTCCAATTATTGCAACACAACAAGTCACAATATTGATCGTAAAGAAACCATTGATATATATTCATAATGTGTGAAAAATATTCAATTATCACAACACAACAAGCGAATATATTCACTATATACAAAATCTATCAACAACATTCAATTATCATAACACAACAAATTTTTCGTGATATTTACTCCTTTTCACACAATTTGCTAGGACTTGTCACGTGCACACTTTTAATTACTTCTTCTCACATTCACTCATTATCCTCACATTCACTCCCCCATCCACACATTTAGCTAGAGTTAGTTGTCACATTCATTCACTCTCGTTCACTCATTCTCCACACGTTTTAATTAAAGTCTCATTCTCACATTCACTTTGAAAGACATAGTCGGAAAGATTTTTCCACATTCACTCAAAAAAGGCGCTCATTTGATCGGAAAAGGTAAGTAATTCAAAATTTGTGTTCAAGATTTGTGTTACTTAGCAGTTAGTTGAATATCATTGAAAAAATATATTTTTCTGGCATGAGAATAAAATTTAGTCGAAAAAACCATCTCTATTAATCACGAGACAGTAGTCTCTGTGCCTCTGTGTCACGGAGACACTCGTCTCAGCCTCTTTGTGACTCGGAGATGCTTGTCTCCATGACACACCGTGTGTCACGAAGTGTAACAAAATTATTATTATTATTATTTCAAATACCCACCCCCACTATTTGTATGTTTTACTATATATGTAAATAAAAATATTAGATTTGTTTAAAATATTAATTTTTGAACATTTTTACAATTAATTTTAGTTTTTTTTAGTATACAAGATGTGTAAAAAAAATTTATATTTGTTTGAAATTATTAATTCTTAAATAATTTTACACTTAATAGTACTTTGTTTTAATATACTAGATGTGTAAAATCAAATGAAAATATTAATTCTTGAATAATTTGACACTTACAGTATGTTTAGTAAATAAGCTTTCCTCAAAAAATAATTAGATTTGTTTAAAAATATTAATTCTTGTATAATTTATGCAGATGTCTTTAAAATACATTCTCTCTCCAGAACAATGATTTTCTGCTACCATCATTCAGTATCCAAATCGTGAATACGTTAAAATTTTTGTAGAATTCATAGGTGCAAATCAACAATATTCTTTGTTATGTAGTAATTTTTATGGATTTATTTATGGAATTGTTTTCATAGGAGAAGAAAAATAATTTACTAATAAGTTGGTACACGAATTTATAATGAGACATGTACTTTGTGGCAAAAATAGTGAACTTTGGGTACGGCCAGATGACCATCTTGCTAGGTTTGGCAAGCAAGAATTTTGCCTCATTACTGAACTACCTTGCCATAAACTATCCATAGAAATTGATTATAATAACAATCGTCTTAGAAATCAATACTTCAATGACGCAAAAAGAATTAACAATAGAATGCTTTTTGAAACTTTCCACATGTGTGAAGATGAAGAAGATAAATTTAAGTTTGGATTAGTTATGTTGGTTGAGTGTGTGTTGAAACCGACTTCAAGACAGATTGATTATAGAACTCTGGGCATGATTGAACATCTTGATGAGTTCCTTACATATCCATGGGGCCGGATAGCATATTTCGTTTTGTTAAATTCATTGAAAGAGTCACAATTAGAAAAAATACTAAGGATGCAATAGAACCAACAAACAGAATGTAAGTATGCACTACAAGACTATCCACTCGCATTTCAGGTATTCTGTTCCTATTCTAATTACTGACGTATTATATATGATTTCTTTGTACAAAGAATAAATTATATACATCACATTTATCTTTAATTATGTTGCGGTATTGGCTATATGAAGCATTTCCATGGATTGGACAAAAGTTTGGTCATCGTAGATACAAAATGGTGCAGATTCCATGAATGTATAATTGGAGGCCTAATATAATACTGAAGGAGTCGAATGTTAAGATATTTTTGGATACTGAACAGGTGTTAAACAAATGGATTCTGATAGTTTGTTATGATTATAGATCGAAGTCATTGCAGTGTTGCAGCCTACAGAAGAAGAATTACAAACACCGTGGTACACAAGAAACGACCAGTCGTGGTACATCAAGAACATCAACTGGAGTTGAGCCTAGTTCTGCTTCTGGTGCCTCCAGATATGTAACTGAAGACCGAATGGAAGAAATCTTGGGTATGTATGGGCAGCATACGATATCAAATGTGTCCAGTCTATGTGGTAACTTGAAGGCAGAATTGGTTGAAGAATCAAGAGCCCTAAACCATGCGATCCTTAAAAGCCAAAAGCAGCTGTTTGAACAACATAAAAAATCGTTGCAAGATTACAGTATGCAATCATACATGGATAATTCTCTATCAAATTTGTTTAACACTCATATTGCCCAGGAATCGCAACAACAAGAAGCCCATTATCAAGCGACTCTCCAAAAGCAAGAAGAATTATTCCAACAGCAACAAGAGCACATGCAGTCTTATGTTGATACAAGTTTATATGTTTTGTGAGATCTTACATTGACGAAAAGAATAAGAATATGCTAAACAGATTATCTACCTGGGAATCCAACATGGAAGCCATTATAGGTTCCATACAGCAAGATGTTCCTCCCCATGCAAGTCCAAATCCTACTGATCAACTACATGAGACATCAACGTCTCAACCAACAGAAAGTGTTGAAATGTAGAGAAGAGAAAAGGAAAAGAAGATGAAATACACACAGTCTTCGTCATCCACAAGCCATCCCTTAGAAGACTACGACATGAAAAAGTACAAAAACATTAGAAATTGGACATCGAAAAATCAATCTGGGTAACAAATTTAACTCATTCTTAATAGTCTCAATGCTAAACATTATTTTATCAATGTTAAAAAATTTCTGTTGATTTATTCGACAGTAATTTAAATTATGTTATACATTATATATTTGGACGATGACCATGGCAATGTCTATGGAAGAGACATGCTGAGAACTTAAATGGATCCGACAAAGGATCTGAATATTGCGGTAAGTGAAGGTTAGCAATCACAATCAATTTGATTTCATAGTTAATAAGTCGAATATATTTTACATGTATTTATTTCATTAACATATTGAGCTGAGCTGAAGTTACTGAGGCAGTGTATAAATGAAGGTTGTACTCTCGTCAATAAACAATATGCAATTTTGGACTTGCAATTTGAAGAGGAGTGTTCTCATCAAATGAGGTGGCAATTGAACTTTCGAATGGGAAACTAGAGAGGTCAACCGGATGGAACTCGCCTACAAGACTACGTCAACGGTAGATTGCCTATAGTTGGTCGTCCGTGGATGGAATGCAAGTATTTATTAATTCCAAGCTCATATCCAGACAATGAATGTTATCTTTTTCTAGTCAATATTCCTGAATGGAAATTCACATATACAACTGCAGCAATAATATTCACATACCAGATGCAATCAAGGTACATGCAGAAGCAACATGCACGATTGTTCAAGGATTATTGCAGTATTCACCCCTTTCCACTAGACAAGATATAAATAAACATAGAAATGAACGAATGAAGCTGGAGATTATACCTTATCTACCATGTGCGAACAATGAGTGAGCATTTCAACTCTTGTTATTTACTACCATAGTAAATTTATCGTATATACTAATTTCGACTAACATAAAATCGTTTCTTGTACAGGCCAAATTGTATAATGTATGTACTCAAATATATAGAATGCTTCGTTCTAGGGCATCTAATAGAATCAGTTTCAGCAGAGATGATGTCACTATACAAACGAAAGATTGTGGTCGATCTTTGTCATAACGAATACTTTCTTCATCCCCGATAGTGAAAAAGTTGTAGTGGCGAGCTGTACTTTGATTGTGTGACCGTTGATGATCAGCAAGTTCATGATAGAGTCATTTGCAATTTGTATTTTACTTTGTGTGGTGGTACGTAACATGTATTATGGTTGATGTGGTGATACGTAATATGTATTTTGGTTTACACAGTGGTTTGGATATTTCGATTTATATGGTGGTATGTAATCTGTTCTTGAACTGTCATTCTAGACAAATGAAATATCAAGTGTCGAGATTAACAGCTATGTAATGTCGAGAACGACATATCAAATGTCAAAAAATCGTTGAAATGTAGAGAAATCTCCTCTTTTGGTCCAAGTGTCGTTCTAGACAACTGTAATGTCAAGTGTCGAGATTCACAGCTATTTAATGTCGATAACGACGTTCCAAATGTCAAGAACGGCATCAAATGTCAAGATAAATATGATCCAACCAATTTTAATGAAGAGTGAAGACAACCAATTGGAATATTAATTGCAAAAATTGTAGCAAGTAGGTTTATAATTACTATAGCAATTAAAATTGGTATGCTAAGCATAAGTACATTCTCAACCATATTGATGTGAAAAAAATTATAAAATAATCACCATGAATGACTTCAACCATATTGGTTGGCGAGATATCTTCTCATGCATTCAACAGACAAGTGTTTCTGCACTATAAAAGACTGGACTTTACTTGAATATGCACAGACGGGAATTTAATAAATTCATAGTACTAGTTAATTTTTCCATTGATTATGTCTTCATCAATCCAACATACTCCTTTTATTGATGTTACTATCACTTTAGACCCCTTTGGGTCGTCTGCGAACAACCCGATCATCATAGACTCAGACTTGAATGATGAAAGCAATGCCTTTATTCCATATGTTCGTCAACCTTCAAACCACCATCGTAGGGTTTGCCTTCAACCCATTCCTTTTTCGAATCTAATCGATGAAATTGAACCAATTCAGGTTCATCGTGAGATCGTCCCAGTAGAGGTCCAACCAGAAACACATCATATGTTGTTGGATGAGAATGTTGGAGCAGTTCCCATAAAAAATGAAGACATGATCATCATTAGCTCCGACGAGGAGTATGACAGTGATATGTGCTCTTTGTCAGTGGTAGAGGATATGTAGAAGATGCAATTATCGTAAGTGAAATGTTTACGTACATATACTAGTACTATAAAATCCATATAGGTGATAGATATTTTTTGGGGTGATCAGCATTTTGTATAATAGTCGTCTACGACATGCATTGGAGTTATGACTTCTTTTTGTTGTGATTACCATTTTGTTTGCTCCGATGACATAGGAGAACGAGTCATTCATGAGTTGCTTTTGTATCCATTACCACATTGTGTCTACAATGATTAAGAAAATCTCAGTGATTAATTAGATATATGATTGTTCACTTATATAATGAACGAAATGATATTGTAATAAAATGTTCATAAGAATATATGTGATCACCATTTCCCTTATTTGTAGTTATACCCCAAACCTGAGCTTTCTTGTTTGTATCTATTATGACATTCTAAAATTAAGTGTTGTTTGTACCTGGTGAAATGCCCATACAAATTTTCCTGTTCGTGCACTATAAAATTTTGAACGACAAGGATAATATAAGAGAAAAATCACAAAAAATGGGATGAACCCGTATAAAGGATTTAGAATGTATTAGGAACTTAATTTTAGAATAACCAATTACAAATAAGTGTTATGAAGAGAGATCGAAGAAAGAAACTTCAGGAAGAAGTAAAAGTCAAAAATATATTCAACAACATTCGAAACAGGAGATGAACAATTAAGATAGAAAGCAAGTAATACAACAAAATATATTCAAAACATTGATAATCCATGTTATCAGGGCATTTGACGATCGGAATACACAATGTCATTCAAGTATACATGTCACTTAAAGGTTTCGAATTCTGACATGTTTGCCTATTATGTCCAGAACCCCTAGATCGGCCTCATTTTCCTGTTAAATCGACCTTCCAGTTCTTGACTGTTGACGTTGGGTAGGAGGTCGATCTGGTGCTCTACGTATATTCGAGAGCAAAACTTCGACGGAACGAATAGATTGAGGAACAACTCAATCTGACTCTCGGCCAACGGGGTGAAGAACTTCGTTGTACACAGCTCGCCAACATTTTGTGATGTAGTAAAGGGAGCATAAATCATACAATGATTTTTCTTTTGCGTAAGCAGCTCGGGATGCATGTGGACATGGGATTTTTCGCATCTGAAACTCTCGACATGAACATGTGTTACCTATAAGGTCGACAGTACAAAGTTCGGTAGCTACACCTACCTAAAAAATGAGTTCGTCCAAATTTCGTACTGGTAAAGTTACAATAGCGTCGAATGATTTTCTCAATTCATCATCAATTTTTGGTGTCACAGTCGTACTACATTTGGTGGATGCGCTTTTTCTCTCGCAGAACCATCGTTGCATCAATGACGTAATATTTTCGACCAACGAGGTTATAGGGAAACTTCATTGTCGCCTTAGGACTAAATTTAGTGACTCCACAATGTTATTCGTCAGAACTTTGTATCGATTACCAACAAAATTTGCCCGTGACCAGATGGATATACTGGCACGTTCCAACTAAGATACCATTGACGGTCGAATGGTTCTTATTTGTATCATAAACTGATCAAATTTCGATAAGCGATATGCTAGCTCTGCCCGCTTGAACAAGAATATGACATTGCTACTGCTATACCTAGCAATAAGATTTTTCTTGATATGCCAGATGCAGGCATCGTGGTGAAAAAGCGGGAATAACATCGTAATTGCCCGCTTAATACTCTTCTTCCTGTCCGACACAAACACTAGCTTGTTTGAATCATCAACGACATCTTTCAACTTCGCAAAGAACTAATATCGCGATGCATTTGTTTCTCCATCAACAATACCCTAAGCAAGAGAATATATTTGTAGGTCAGCATCTTGCGCTGTAGCTACTATTAGTGTTCCCTTATACTTGCCCTTCAAATGAATTCAATCAACACAAATTACTGGCCTCATGTACTCTCGAAAATCACGTACACTCGCCTTGAACGCTAAGAAGAAATACAAGAACCTGTTATTCGAGTCGAGTTCAATGTATGCAATAGTTCCTGGATTTTTCTCGATTAACGTGTGACAGTATGATGGCAATTTCTGAAAACTTTCTTCAGGTGTACCACGAAGAAATCGAAGTCCGTTCTCTTTAGCCCTCCACGCTTTGTTGTAGGTAATCCGTACACCAAACTCTCGTTCCATATCCCCAATAATACTCGCAGGAACGTATGATTGGTTTGCATCGTCCGACCTTCGCATTATGTGATGCTCAATTACTGCACTCATTGCGTGAATTTGTGCATTTTGTCGAATGTCTAGAGAACATGTGTGCTCAGGTACATACTCTCGAATCTTAAATATTTCTAAAGTTTTTATCTTAGAAGCTCGCACTAGCCAATGACATGTAGTATCGACACAACACACAGTAAGGGATCTAGAATTCGATTTTTTAACCTTGAAATGAAATTTCTCTTTCAAAGCCTTAAGTTGAAGTTTTGTGTGTAACTGTTGCTTGCTAAAGAATATCTGATTCTCCACAATGTCCTCTTCATCAATCGACCGAATTGCATTTCAAATAAACAAATTCCCTTCACCTAAACTTTCATCCATATTATCAATCGTTTGTGGCTCTTGTAGTTCGCATATACCGACTTCATCGCGTCCACACAATGCATCTTCTATTGGTGAGAAAGGCTCAACTCCGATATGTAATTCGTGCTCTCCAGCATTATATTCATCTGCAATTACATACAACGCCGCTTTTGTGTGAACAGACATAAACCATTGCAAATCCTCATCGTTGACTACATCAGCAGGGGTTATATTCATGTTCGGAACTGTAAATTTCAATTGAATTCGAAACTTCATTTTGTCAATATTCAGCTTCTCGAATAATTTATGTACAAACTCTTCATATGTAATATCATGTCGAACAACAATTGATATTGTTCGGTTCCCTAACTACTTCCACCCGTCGTCTATGTTGACGAATCTACCATCATACGAAACAACAATTCTCTTAACATCTCCCATATTTGCATACCATAAACAACAATAATGTCAGCCACTAACGAAAATCGAAAACGAAGATGCTACTTGCTTGCAATATGTGAAACGCTATATACGAAATTTTCCCAACTTACTCAAGTTTTTAATGTTGTTGTCAACATTTGACAATGTCGAGAATGATAGTATAAATATCATTCTCGATGTTTATAAATGTCGTTCACGACATTTATACTATCATTATCGACATTTATAAAATGTCAAGAATGAAATGAAGGGATTTCATGCATTTATCATCTTCTTCAACTTCAACACCATTTTTGAAAGAATTTATTCTACCATAAATGATATTCTAAATACAAAAGTATATTATCTAATTAAGTTATTTAGATGAATGGTACAACAAATATTTACTCAATGTTTGGATAATTTCATCTATTGAAGGGAAAAAATACCTTATCAAAAAAATGATATTTGAACATATATAACAACTACTAAATACAACTTATCAAAAAAAAATGAGAGTTCAAAAAAATATACCTTCGACCTAGAAATGATGAGAGCCTAATCAGCTTCAAATTTCGACGACGGGAAATTTCTTCACATGAAATAAAATGATTTCTTTTGAGTTGGAATCATATACTTCTTTGTATGTGTTAATAGAATTTCTACTTCTCCTTCATTTGTTCTAGAGTAATTGATTAAAATCTAATTAAAAATATAGGCAAGTAGACTCACTTAGGTAATAGAAACATTATTGTGGCTTCTCATAGAAGCTATTTGCTCTTCTCAAAAATTGTGCCAAATTGATATAAAATTAATTAATCTTTTCATGAGGATAAAGTAGACAATTCGATGTAGAAATTAGATATTTTTGCAAGGATTATCAAAATATGACATTTTTCATCTCACACCCCTAAAATTGGACATTCTTGAAAATGCCTCCTTATTATTACATTTATTTCTTAATTTTTGTGTAACATTTTTGTCGCTAATCTTCTATTACTTTGCACATTTGATCATTGACAATAGTTCCGTCCAAATGTTGTGTTAGGTGCTTTAAAATAAATGACATATATATATATATATATATATTCTTTCACACTTTTGCATTTGCTTCTTTTTTCTTTTCTTTTTTTCTTTTTAGTTTTTTAATAAAAAAAATATGACAAACAATTACGTCGCCGCTTAGCTTGTAAAAACTCGGCCCATGGGCTGCCAAGGCTCGTGGCTCACCGTGCACATTGACCAAAATGGTCATTTTTTCAAAAACGGTGACCGTTTGTTTGGTCAATTTTTTTATTTTTTATTTTAGTTTTACGATCGTTTGAAAACAGTCACAGAACTTTGAAATGGACAGTTGGGGTCCTCTAATTTTTTATTTTTTGCTTTTCATCTATAAATACCCCTTCATTCTACAATATTTTTCTCACAACAAAATCTACAATGTCTCTCCTACTCTCAACAATCTCTCTCTTCTCACAACATAAGCTACATATTGCGATTCTTCTACTCTAACCTTGACAATTATATTAAAAATTTACAACCAATTAATCCATATCACGATTCAAAATACGTGTAGTTATTGATTTCGCTTCCTCAAAACTTTCAAGAAGGTTTTCGAGGAGGCAGATCAATAACTAAACTAAACACATAATTTTACATATGTCAAAATTGCATGTTGTCAATATCATGTAAATCATATTTCATTTTGTCATATAGATATAATCAAACTTCGTTTTTTTCTTCTTAATAATATTTTCATTCTCGGAAAAAAAAAATTGTACAACTAACAAGTTATTTGTGTATAATTTTAACTCTCAATCTACTAAGAAAAATTTGCCAATCCCAAATCCGAATTAAAATGAGGTTTTTATTTAAAAAAAAAAAAAAAAAAAAAAAAAAAAAAAAAAAAAAAAAAAACCCCGGGGGACAAAGCAAAACAAAACAAAACAAAACAAAAAACAAAGCTCGTGGGCTTGGCTCGTGAGACCACGAGACAAGCCAAGCTGAGCTCGACCATTGATAGACAAGCCACGAGCCGAGCTTGTGTCAATGATGGTCGAGCTGGCTCAACTCGACAGTCTCGACTCATTGCTACCTCTACTTCGCTTTCGGAATGAAATGTTTGGATAAAACCATCACAATGATAGCTAGCTCCTGAAAGAGATTGCAAGAACAAATACTAGGAAATTTGGCCCATGTAGAGGTAACATTCGAGCCGAGTAGCTCATCAACTCGGATCAAGAAAGCTCGGACAATGGGTGGCTTGAGCTCGTTTCGGAACGTGCCCAAGTACGAGTTGAGCGTGCAAGACCATGAGCCTCGTGGCTCACCGAGCCAAACGGTGACCAACCCATTGGTCAAATTTTAAAGGTTTGTGATCATTGTTAAAATGGCAACGAGCTTTTAAAAGGTTTCAAACGGTCTCGAAATTTTTTTGCTTTCTTCTATAAATACGTGAAAACTTCACAATTTTTCCCACAATACATTCAACAATCTCTCTACCATTCTTTTATTATTCAATTTATTCTACAATTCTTCTACTCTCTGCAATTATATTATAATTCACATACATTCTATAAGTTTAGTTACATTCAAATTTCAATTATATTATAATTCACATACATTCCTTTTGACTGTACAAGAATATGTGGCGCTGAACCTGACTTATTTTGGCCCATTTTTAACCTCATATTGTAGGGTAGATCTTGAAAGATACGAAAGATCTCTCTTGGAAATATAGCATCGTGCTGTTTTTTATTACCCAAAGCTTCGATACACTTAACAATCGAGAAATAAAATCCAATGTTGATACAACCACACTATAGCATTCTATATATATACATATATAATAGAGTGAGTGGCAGATAGAGTTCTAGGCTTTTAGCCAGTTCAAGGGAAGCTTCACTCTCCTTTACGTCACGAGCGGGACGAGATATATCCCCATCAAAGCAATTTTTTGGCTTGAAAGAGCTTTGATCGATATTGATTGTAAACCCGTTAGAGCGTCATTTTTTTTCTTGAACATTAATACGTAAATCTTAAATACAGATTAAAAACTAGAGTAGGAATATTCTGGCAAGATTTACAAAACAAATTACAATTCCATAAAAGTCTTATTGCCAAATAACTATTATACAGGCATCACAGTTAAATCAATTGAGCTCAAATTGTACGTAGGTTAGCGCAATGTTCCAGCAATGGAAGAACTCAAGTAGGAAGTGCCCCCAGGGCACATCTCCAAGTGGTGAAAGGGGAGGGTGGAGAAATCCAGCTTTGCTTGAGGCTGTTGCGTCAAGGGTTCGAATCCTGAAATATGGATTTGGCTCTTGGATAAGTGCAAGTGTACAAGCAGCCTTCCACCCTGTACCGTTGGAGGCATAACCTGCGATTTACCTCCCTCACGATGCTCCAGGGCAAGGGTGGTGAGAGACCTTTAAGGTTAAACCCAAGAACTCAAGTAGGAAGTTATCACTACGTGATAATTGTAGCCAAGAGTTGTTAGTCTCTTAGAGTAGTTCACTGACGAAGATAGCTCTATGGTTGAATCCATTCCAAAATTATACATTTATTGTAGGCAAAATCTCCTTTCTTTTTTTTCCTTTTTTTTTT
>NW_019239264.1:389349-409726 GCF_002742605.1 Olea europaea var. sylvestris
CAATATTAATTTCTTTTCTGAAATAATTATAGTCTTTAAGTCATGAAACTTACCAATTTTGGTATTTTCTTTACTTTTCCTGGACAGTGCCTCCCTCCCTCTCCGGTTCTGCATCAATTTGTACTAGGTCTATTGACTCTATTCTTCCTTGTTCCTTCATAAGAAACCCTTCCCAATAAAATAAAGGCACCCTGAACAAAATCAATGTTGTATCTACCCTATTTTTCTCTGTCACTTCCCCCAGTCACAAGTTAAAGGGAAAAAAAAAAAAAAAAGGAAGAAAGAAAACTAGGACACCGTGGATAAATTTATAACCACACACAACAATAAAATCTCATCCATTACAATTTTTCCAGCCAAGCCACATTTTTGTAGGCCTTATATATTGCCCCAATTCAATCTCTCAGCCCCCAATGATATCAACCCAATTGTCACTCAACCAATTGATGCCACCCATCAGTGAGTGCACCATGTACCATCGGGGAGAATTGCCCTCGTAATCATGCTCCTCCTCAGAACTATATTGCCAACTCCACAAATTCACCATCAATTCTACACAATCCATTCATTTCTATTGGTTTGTTCACTTTTAATAATTTGGTAGAGTATACTTCGAAATTGTTCGTGGTCTATATCAGTCTATTGATCGTATGTCGCCTACTAAAAGTTATTGTGTTGCCTCAGAGAGAGAGAGCGAGAGAGAGAATAAATAAATAAATAAAACTGCAATAAGCAGCAAGATATAATGCTGTTGTTGAAGTGCATTGTAAGCACAAGGAATTTAAAAAGGATGAAATTTATATGGAACATGCCATTTGAAAATCTTATGCTCAACCAATGAAAGCTTGGGTTTAATGCTTATTTGTTTTGACCTGTCATCAAACTAAAAACCTAAGTCTCATTTTCAATGGCGCAGACTTATTTTTTCACCACCGGGCACTTTTGAGCATGTTGCCTTTGTCTTTTCAGTGAGACAATCATATGCTCCCATTCTTTGTGCTCCTCCTACTTACTTGGAGCCAAATTATGTCAACAGGCTTATTATGATGCTTCATCATCTATCAACCATTGACGTCTTATTAATGGTATTCCTAATGCTGGAAATTGAGTTTCTAGGTGCATTCTAGAAGAACAAGTTTATTTTTGGAGTAATTTAGAAAGTAGAAATGAATTTCTTTTCTAGTTATAATTATAATAATCTTCAAGTTATAAACGATTACTTAATTACAGTATTGATTTTGGAATCTGTATATTTTGTGGTAATTGCGTTGAGTATTTCTCCAACAAATTGTTTATCAATGACCCAAGAATATGAACTTTCTACTTATAATCGTCACAAATTGAATTAATTTATTAATTTCTTCAGAAGTAATTCGCGAGATCATGCACCTCTCTTTCCTAGTTATGAAGGAAAAAGGTCCAACTGGTTGGATAGCAATGATTCGAAACACTTCTTTTTACACTATTTCAGAAATTCAAGGACTCAATCGTATAAATATGTAAAATACAAGACTTCCAATCCTAGCAGGAAAGGGAGGAATCCGATCCCCCCCAAAATTCTTATTCTCCCATCTACACATTTTTGTATCTATGTAGATTAGATATCTAGTGTCAATCCAAGACAATTTGAAATATTATTTCACTATCAAAAATTTGGGGCATGAAGTGCAATTAAATCCATTGTTTGGCCGATTTATATTACTATTATCAATTAGAATAATTTATGGTTGGTATGGTTTGACTAAAAAACGAAGTATCCAGGCTCCATTTAGAAAAAAACCCAAAAATACAAATCCAAAATATGAATTCTAATGTCTACCTAATCGTATTAAAATGAAAAGATCAATCAATTAATCATATTTAAAACTCCAGATAAAAGATAAATTATATTAAACACAAATAATACTATCTATAAGGAAATTCAACAATAGATATAATAAATGACTGTTCAGAAACCACTGGAAAAACTACCAAAAGTGAAACATTAATATTTAAGGGGAAAAAAAAGTCAATCAAATTCAAAACATAAACAAACTAGTACAGATGCAATTACAGTTTCCCTTCACTGTCACTACCATTCATATACAGAACAAAACACTGATTAACAAGTGCTGATCTTCATCTCTTTCCACTATGTAATACACTAGTCATTTTTCATTATAATCTTCCCCGATTCATGTGTATGTGCAAATTACAGGTTTACCATTGAAAATGCTAAGTAAAAAAATATAAATAAAAAAAACTAATCAATCTTACCTTTCAGATGTGATGAAATTCTTTAGTTATTCTTCCACCTTGGGCTTGGAACCGGCGGTGTTGGCGATAAAGGAAGATGTGGAAACCCCAATTGACCTGTGGGCAAAAATAAGCTCGGTGACGGCACAGCGTATGGAGATCTAGGTGATGGCACACATCCAAATGGCAACGGAGACAGCGGAAGAGTTGGAAATGATAGTGGTGAGGCAGTAGAAGATGACGCTGGTGGTGACCGTTGCTGCTGCTGGGGATGTGCAAGGCTGTTCCACCGCGGCAAAGCACCAGAAGAAGATGAGATTGAGCACTGGAGGTACCGCATGTGGGCGGAGATCGGGGACTCCGCCGCTGCGTGCACAGCCGGAAGCGGCGGAAGCGGGGAGAATGGTTGCACAGCCCGTTGACCACCGGCTAACCCATCCATTTGGGACGGGTCAGGACCTGAAGCCGGGACCCGTGCCAGAGGCGGCGGGCGGTTTATAATCTGAGCCAAGGGCGGGGGCCGGATCCTTTGAAGCCGGGAGCTCGGTGGCCTCGGCTGGCTTACTGGCGTGGGACGCTCGTGAGCTGTAGAGCCAGTGAGCTTCTGAACAACGTCGCGGAAGTCATTCTTGTTAATATTGTAAACCGGCGGCTGCTGCTGCTGCTGTTGCTGCTGTAGGTTGTTCTGCGGCGGCTGTGATTGGGGATTTTGATTGATATTCTCAAAAATAGGGATATTAGGAGGCGGTGGAGGGGGTAGTTGCTTTCTAGTGGGTTTGGAGATCTTGTGTGACATTTTATTCAAATGGATAAGGTGCACATCCCTGCCGGCGCCGGGGGTAGAGTCAGAGTTAGAGGCTTTATCCATACCGGCGCCGGGGGTAGACTCGGAGTCAGAGGCTTTATCCATATCCATCTAGATCTTTCTTTTTCTCTACGTTGAGTTTGTGGCTATACAATACTGTGGAAATTAGCCCAAATGGCCTCTTATCTTTTCACTTTATAAATTTAGCCTCCTCGATTTAAATTAAGAGCCTATTTGTGATTGATTTCTTTCTTAAAAAATTAATTTTTTGACCGTTATTTCATTATTTCAATTTTCATATTTGATTTCTTCTTTCACAAGTGAACTTCACTTTTCTTCTAACGATAAAAAAAAATCAATTCTCAAAATCATTCCCAAACAGGCAATAAATTTCTTTATTGTTTATACTCGTTTTTTTGCTCTTAAACCCTTGTTTGAATCACATTTTCTAGAAAAGAATGTATTTTGATAGTAAGGTGTTTGAGCTCCATTTTTATGAAAAAATACATCTTAGAATATTAGATTGATGAGAATGTGTAGTTGAAAAATAAGAAATTTTTTTATTTACGTTTATTATTATTTTAATAAATAATGTATAATTGGAAAGAAAATAGAGAAAATTATATTTTGGAAAGAATGGAAATCAAATAATGCATAAATTGACATAGAATGTGATCAAAAATTAAAAAAAATTGAATTTACGTGTAATATTATTTTACTGAAGAATATGGGATTTAAAGTAAGTTTTGAAAAAATTAATTTTTAAAGAAATGAGACTCAAACAAAGGTTAAATTTATAATTTTTCCTACTTTTTAACTATCTTTATTAAAAACATCATTTTCACCACCATTTCTTTTCATAATAGCCATCGAACAAGGGCATAATTTTGACCATTGAATTAAAATAAATCTTTTAGTATAAATGAAGTACAAAAATAAGATTGAACCCAAAAAAAAATAAAAAAAAAATAAAAAAATCAACACTCTATTTGTTCCCCAATTGAAAATCGATTCGTTTTTCCCAAGTTTCGCCACCATTCGACAAACCTTTAGTGGTGAAATTAACCTAATTAGGTGTACATTCATTGATTTCCTATTGTCCTTTTGTTTTTATGCTTTTGTGGATGTATTAATATTTAATACATCTACTAGTATAAAAAAACTTCAATTCCTTCCTATCATAAATATTTTGGTAATACCTTGTATAGGAATAAAGAGGGCTTGTGTCATGTACTTTCCTATATGTCGATAATCAAAATAGTTTACTCTTTTTAATTTGTATTTTAAGATTAATTATGGAACAATATGCATACATATTCTTTAGGATCTCTGACAAAGCCGTTGTTACATGAAAGAAATTAAAGGTTTTGATCATTTAGTTATCAATACGACGTTAGAAAATGTAGAGATTTAATCATGTATTTTGTATATGTACAAGAAAGTTATAATGTATATCATTCCGCAACTATTGAGTTCGTCAATTCAAAAATGTAAAAATGCAATATCTTTTCTTGCTGCACGAGTGGTAGATTTTGAGAAGTAAAAAAGGATGGTTTTTCATATTCCATTCTTAAATTTTTCCACTTGTCTATTATCAAAATACTAATTTTACTCCTAATTAATTAAAATTTAATTTGATACAGGTTAAGTAGCGTTTCAATAATAAAACATCTTCCATTCCATATTTCACGTTAAAGATAATTTAAATTTATTTGCTATTTTATATTGTTATATGAAAATGGAAAAAATGAGCATTGAATTGTAAGACAGGTGCATAAAACATGCTTGCGTGCTTATAACCGAGTTTGGAGTATTGAAACTTACTTGAAATCTCAAGAAAATGAGAGGTTGAATTACTTGCCTTCTTGCCACTTGTTTGCTCATCAAGTACTCTTTTTCTGGTAAGAAACTCGATCACAAAGGAAGAAATTTGATAGTCACAATCAAAGAACAAATTTTGAAATGTAATATTTCCAAAATCAAGCCCTTTTACTTGTATATATTCCTTCTACTCTCCTTAACCCAAATTTTTATGTTTGCTTTTCATAATAATAGAGTAATGGAAGTTGTATGGGAGTTATTGGTGGTGGGGAGGTTAATTTTCAAATTCAATTTTCAACTCCTCCCTCCAAAATTCATTTCCATGCAAATCGAATCGGGTCAACCCACATGGACGACCTTTTCTCCCAACATCTCCTATTCACACATGATATGCTTGACTTGATTCTAATATAATATGAATTATATTAATTTCAACATTTTCCAAGTTCATAAAAGTAAATGGATCGTTCGACTAGCAAGTTAATTTAAGAGCACCCAACACTATACACCTGCTATAGATATATAGCAGCTCTAAAAGAGGAAATATATTTCTTACCATACCTTAGACATATTTTGTAACACCATATTGAATATTTCTGACTCCTTAATTTATTTTAGAACATACCCAACTTTCTCATTTATATTGTATTCACAATTTTGTAACAAAATAATTAAAACAATTGTCCGATCAGTGAACACAAAATAAGGTGTTAGATAAAATAGTCTTCCTTTCCTACTTGAATTCCTTCATTTCAAGTCAGTTGCTTTCTTAGATATGTTCCAAAATCAAATCAACGGTGGTTATTGCAACATGCTAAAGCAGCAATCACTGAAATAAAATTCTGAGAAATGGTCGAAAGTCATAATGGTATATAAGTGAGGTAATACGTGCCTCAGAGACTCACGCAATGAAGAAGCAGGGATCAATTCTTTCATTTCTCAATGGTCGTTAAAGCTCACGTGGTATGGAACACGTGTTACGATGTTTTCTCCCTTTCTTAAGGCTTATATCTAATCTTACAAATTAAATACACCATACAGATCATACTTCAGATATCCCTCGACACATAACCTGAGTTCTCCTTATAATTATTCATTTATACAATCCCAACTGAGAACTCAATTTGGCTATAGAACAAGTCTTATGGACAGCAAAAAATTATCCATATCGATTACTTGTTGCAATCTCATCTTAATATCTCATCAAGGCGATTGGATCATGTACACAATAGATCACTATGTCTTATCTCAGCACACCTCAAAATGTCCGAGGCAATTGTTTGTGGGAGTGAACCAACCTCAATCTTTTTGACATATTTTATGTGTGCATATTAAATAATAATCTAAAAATCAGAACAAAATATTACTCTTAACACATAAACTCAAAACATTGTTCATTCATGGACTCATATGAAAAAGTTTACATATTATACAATTCATATTCTATGCAATCCCAGAGAATTAACATGAGTCATAAAAACATCTCGAGATAGGTTTTATAAATGGATCAGCTACAATTTTTGCATAGAAATATATTTTGTAAACTCACTTCCTTTTTTCCCATGATGTCTCCTACAAAATTGTATTTTGTATCAATGTATTTGGTTCTGCTTTGATACTTGGAATCCTTTGCACATGCAATAGTTGCCTAACTATCACAATAAATCAATATAGGTCCCACATCACTACTAAGGATTCTTAGATGTTGTAAGAATCTCCTTAGCCAAATAGCTTCCTGTACCGTTGAAGCACATGCTATGAATTCTGCTTCCATTGTAGACAAGGAAATGCATGTCTGTTTCTTACTACTCTAAGAGATGGCGCCATTATTAAGCAAGAATACATATCTCGAAGTTGATTTGCGCTCATCTAGGTCTCCACCATAATCAGTATCTGTGTATCCTTTTAAGCATGAATCATTTCCTTGATAGCACAGGGAGTAATTAGTAGTATCTTTCAGGTATCTCAATATCCATTTAACAGCTTTTCAATGCTCTCTTCTAGGATTGGAGTAATACCTGCCGACCAGACCGTAGCATAACAAATGTTGGAAAGAGTACATATCATAACGTAGATCAAGCTTCCAATCGCACTAAAGTACAGAACTCTGGATATTTCTTCATTTCCTCAAGAGTTTAGAGCACGTACGAAGACTTAGAATTTTGCCTTTTGATACATGACTGTCAATGGGATTGCGATTCTCTATTTTGAAACGTTCAAAAATTTTCTTTATATATGGCTCTTGTGATAGAGCAAGAAGCCTCTTCGAAATCTCTATGGATTTTAACACCTAATATGTAATATGCTTCACCTATATCCTTCATTTCAAAATTTGATGACAACTATTTCTTAATAGTTTTAATATAGTCTTATTATTCCTAGCTAGTAAGATATCATCTACGTAGTGATATAAAATTACAAATTTCACATTGGACCTTTTAAAATAAATACAGTGATCATCGTCCATCATGACAAAATCGTATAAGATAACTGCTTTATCAAATCTCAAGTACCACTGTCTAGAATGCTACTTTAGGCCATAGATTGATCTATTTAATTTATGAATTTTGTTCTCTTGGCCTGTTTTAATGAAACCTACTCATCGTTGCATATAATTTTCTTTCTCTAATTCTCCATTGAGAAATGTTGTCTTCACGTTTATTTGATGTAATTCTAAATCTGTTATGCAACGATAGCTAAGAGTTGTCGAATTGAAGTAAATCTCACTACTGGTGAAAATGTCTCTTCATACTACATACCTTCATGTTGAATATAACCCTTTGCCACCAATCGAGCCTTATACCTCTTATAGTCCCATTAGCTCTTCGCTTATTTTGAGAACCCATTTGTTCCCAATCGCTTTTCAACCAGATAGAAGATCAACTAAGTCGCAAACTTGATTTGATTTCATAGGCTCCATCTTTTCTTCCATTGATTCGATCACATGATAGAGTTTCTTCTACTAAATTTTGGTTTTTTATAATCTTCAGGAGATACTAGGAAAATTGCCCTTCAATCTCGAAATGACGTTTAGACATACTTTTCTAGTACTCTTACGAAATAAAAGCTTCAATGTAACCCTGTCACTTGGAGTTGTAGATAAATTACTCCCAGTTGGATTGGTAGGTAGAAGTGCTTCCTCTTGCCCCTTAGTTGATCCATCAAATACAACTCTATCATCCAATTCATATAAAGATTGTCCATTTTTCATTTCTTCACTACTAGGAAAATCACTCTCAAGAAACGTTACATCACATGACTCTATCCTCTATCTCAGTTATAGTCCCAGCTTAATTTTTACCTATAAACACATATCTTTTTGACTGGTCTGAGTATCTTATAAAGATGCACTTCTTACCTTGGAGCACCTAATTTTCCAAACTTACTTGAAGAATCATGGATATAGGCAGTTGATCCCTAAGATCTAAGAGAACTTAATTCATGAGATCTACCTATCCAAAGCTGATATGGTATAGTAGGTACCGATTTAGAGGGAACTTTATTTAAAATATAAGTCGCAGTTAAAAAAGTATCCCCCAATAGGAAATAGGTAAATTAGCCCGCGCCATCATAGATCTCACCATTTCTAGCAACGTCTTATTCATCCTTTTAGCACACCATTTTGTTGTGTTGTATTGGGAATAATTGTCTAATGATTCCCTTATCATTATATAGTTCTTTGAACTCTTCGGATAAATAATCACATCCTCGATCAGTTCTTAGGGCTTTCACCTTTCTATCTATTTGATTTTCTACCACATTCAAATATCGTTTAAAGTATTTCAGTGCCTCTAGCTTATGAGAAATCAAATAGACCTAACTATATCGCATGAAATCGTCTATAAAAGTAATAAAATAAGAGGCTCCATATCTTGCCCTCACATTCATCGGGCCACATATATCCGAATGGACTAACTGCGATGGAAGTTCGACTCTTAAGGTTTTATCGAATGGTTTTCGTGTTGTTTTTCCGATTAGGCAATGTTCATAGGTAGACAACAAAACCTTAGAGATTAAATCTAGTAAGCCTTCTTTGCCCAACCTATTCATTCTTTCTTACCCAATATGTCTTAATACATTCATAGAAAAACAATTATCAACATAATAATTATAAGTGTTTGGATCACAATCTAACACTACAAAACCACCTATATGTCCAAATCCATAAAATGCATTACCATTGTTTATACGAACAAAGTTACCACAAAAGTTCAAGATGAAACCTAATCTTAAAAGAACAACAACGTAAATTAAGTTCCTTCGTATCCCTAGTGCTAACAAGACATCATGAAAAAGAATAGTACGGTCACCACGCAAATGTAACTTGCATGTACCGATCCTTTTCACCTCCACTCTATCATCGTTAACAACGTATATCCACTTTGTATAAGCTAAAAATCAATGGAACTCTATAATGCTTCTCGATCCTTGGTTACATGATTTGTCACTCCTAAGTCTACAATCTACATAGGATAATATTCAGTTAGCATAACAGTGCTTGAAACATAAACAGGACTAAAAGAAGTATTTATAAGAGCTACCTTCTTTAGCTCAGGGCATTCTCGAGCAAAGAGACCCACCACTTGACAGTTGAAGCATTTTAACTTGCTTTTATCTTTCTTCTTTCCAAACCACTCACTCTTCTTATTGTGCTTGGAGGTCCCTGTCCAATTTCTTTTCTCTTCTCTTGTTTACTTTGAACTAGTTCTTCTTACGCTTAAAGCCTGAAACTTTTCCAAAACCAGATTTAGCCACAAAAGCATGTCTTAGAGATTTAACTGCACCAAGACACTCATTCTCTAGTTCCACATGGCGGGCAGCATCAGCAAAAGTTTTGATACTATCATTGTGAGTCAAATTGACTATTAGATGTTCCCAATTATCATGATGGGAACGGATCAAAGCTTGAACTTGCTTCTCATTAGAGAGTATGTGAGTAGCCGACTTCAGTTTCCAAATCATAGTAGACATGGTCCTCACATACTGTATGATGTTGTGATTAGGAAGTTTTTGTAAGTATCAAACTTAATTATCAGCTACCTCAGTCTAGTCACACTAGTACCACCATATTTCTCTTTCAAATATGTCCAAATGCCATGAGCAATCAGGAACTGTTCACACTTATAAATGAGATATTCCACTAAGGAACTTACCGAAATTGCAAGAGTAGTGGAATCTTTCTTTTTCTATGTCTGGAGAGTTTCCGGATCCCTTCTCTTTTGAGCAGTTTGACCTACCACTAGGTCTTCCATCACGTGGTTAATGCCCTCAAGGCAATCCTGTTCCTCCAACACATACCAAATTTTATGGCGCCAAGTGTTATACTTATCATCATTCAATTCGTCGCCCTTATTAAGGTCAGCTATGATACTCTTAGACGCCATGGTCTGTCAAAATTTTAGAGACAATCATATAAATATTCATTTATGCACACGTCATTTTGTGCTCATGTAAATTAAGTTTTATAATAATTTCACATTAGACACGGAGTCAAAAGTTCACGAAATTCCCAATCATCATCTATTAGCCTAATGTTACATTATGACAAAATTAATTTCATAGTGCAAAATCATAGATTCTAGGTCAGAATTATGTAAACTCTTTCAACTTTATAACTCCCACTAAATTAATAGATTAATCATGTACAAATAAGCAAGACATTTTGGATACAGATGACAAATATGAAATATATACACAAATATCAAAATGTCAAATATGCACATGTGATCATATTAAACATCTTTAAATAACTACTAAACATAGAAAAAATAAAATTTCATATTGACATTGTTCAACAATTTTGAACTAACCATACATATCTAAATTAATTATAAAATTCTCATTTTTCTGAAATCCATTTCCTCTTCAAGATCCTGATCAAATAACTATAGTGTAGAGGTGGTGAATTATATAAAACTTCAATAGCAGCATCATGCTAATGTTTAGGAAACGTCCTCATAAGATGATACATACTTTCAAGCTCACATATAGCCATTACAAATATATCACTTCTTGACACATTGCGTCAAGATATTTTATGTGTTATACTAGGTTATGTCGTGGATCAATTTCATAGTTTCTATATGCAAATAATTTTTCAACACGTTCCATAGCTCGTCCTCTACTAGCTTCCTCTCTATGGATACTAAAAACGCGCATTAATCCAGCCATATCTAATCGAGCACAATAATTGAAAACTAATCACAATGGATCGCGTAACCTAATTAAGATTCATTACTCGTGAACGTATAGAAAATGTGGTATATCAAATACTTTCGAAGTATTTTCCATTTAAAAAAGATGAGAGCACAAAAAAAAATTCCACTACGCAAATACCACTTAACAAAATATATTCTTGACTTTTATAGAAAAAATAATAAATAAATAAATAAATAAAATAAAATTCAGAATTTAATCAAGTTCAAAAATTGTATATATAAATATTATTATATGAAAATTATTTTAATTGCATAAAAAATAAAGAAAAATATAATAATAATTGGAACCAACATATAACTTTTCAAATTGGTATTGGAATAAACAACATTCAAAAGTGTTGGGACTAATGTGCAATTTTCTAAATTTTATTTTGTAATATTTGAGGGACCAACATGCAATTTTCCAAATTACATGTGAAATATTTAACATTCAAGAGTGTGGATACCAACATGCAATTTTTCAAATTGTATTTGGAATATTCAACATTTAAAAGTGTGGAGACCAGCATGCAATTTTCCACTTGCAATATTTGAGGGACCAACATGCAATTTTTTAACACCAATACGACAATAGTTTCTGTTTCAGGTTTTTTTTTCTCGGGGGTACTGTTCATCGTTTTCCAAATTTCTGTCAAAATTTCTGAAGACCATAATTTCTTTAATTCAAGACCAAAAATTATGTTTTTTATACAGTTGGAAAGTTCTCGAGAAGATCCATCCAATTATATAAAATGAGCAGTGTGAAACTTAACGTGCAAGAAATTATCTTACGATGAAGTTTCGATTTTCTCAATTAGGGTTCGATTTTTCTCCTAAAACACAAATCCAAATGAAGTGAAATTTTCTAGATATGTTCTCTATAATATCATGATCATATAGTATAAATTTCATAAATTTATATGAAGTATATCAAAAGTTGCCATTAATGATATTCAAGCTTTGAAAGAAAATCGAAATTCATGCATTTCAATCATTCTAAAACATTTTCAGCATGTGATTAAGGGAAAAAAAGACTTATATAGGCTTTGATACCAATGTAAAACGTGCTCACATGCTTAGCCCCTGTTTGAGCCCCATTACATTAAATTTTATCACATTTCATTCTTCTCTATCTTATTTTCAACCACACACTTTTTCATAAAATAATATTATATGTAAATAAAAAAATTTTCATTCTTTTTCAACCACTTATTTTTCAAAAAACACTATTCCCTCCATTAATTTTTCTACGTAATGAGGATCAAACAGGGGCTTATAATCAAGTTTGGTGTATTGAAACTTACTTGAAATCTCAAGAAAACGAGAAGTTGAATTACTTGCCTTCTTGCCATTTGTTTGCTCACCAAGTACTCCTCTTATGGTCAGAAACTCGATCATAAAGAAAGGAATTTGGTAGCTACAATCCAATAACCAATTTTGAGATGTAATATTTCAAAAATCAAGTCTTTTTACTTATGTATATTCCTTCTACTCCCCTTAACTCAAATGTTTATGTTTGCTTTTCATGATAATAGAGTAATGGAAGTCGTATATGAGTTATTGATGATGGGGAGGTTAATTTTCAACTCCTCCCTCCAAAATTCATTTCCATACAAACCGGGTGGGTTAACCCACATGGGCTACCCATTTTCTTCCAACATTTTGTAAGTTTATGAATTTTAAGATTTAATAGATTTTATTAATTTTAAATAATTAAATTGAATACATTCGAGAAATATTTGGTAATATTATTTATTATTATGAATGTAACAAAATATGTTACTAAACTAATAATATAATAATACAAAAGATCATAATTAATCTATATGATCCAATTTAGTAATTGTATAAACTTACGGTAATAAATCAATTTTGTTTACAAAATGTTAAAATGTTGGTTTTGAAATATATGACAATTTGAAACAAAAGTTCACCAAACACTTATCAAACTATAGTTAATTCTCTTAAAAGTACAGCAATACCAAACAAAGCCCAAGTAAACCTACATTTTTAAGGTTTACAAACTAGTAAGACTAGAGTATTTTTATTGAGAATCTTACATCATAAAAAAACCCCTCATAACGACCAACAAATAGCCCAAGAGTTTAAGGTAGAATTTCAATTTTCATGGTTTAACTTCGTATTTTAGCAACCAAAAAAAAAAAATTTAAAAAAAAAAATCTAATCACAAATTTGTTGCACGATGATTTGTAGTACGTTGATTTTCGTACCACGAAATTTGTTCATAAGCATTTCAAAATTTGACTTTTGTCATTATGCAACGACCCTATTTGTTTTTATTGGGTCGCAGCAAAAGTTTTGAATGTCAGACCCATAAAGGTGGAGAGAAGAGCAACGATTGAGTCACAAGTCTCACACATCCACACTGAAAAAGCTCAGTCACCACCGATATCCTTTAAAAAAAAAAAAAAAAAAAAAAGGTTAAACTCTAACCTTAAGGGTCCCCCGCCACCCCTGTCCTGGAGTATCGTGAGGGAGGTAAATCGCAGGTTATGCATCCAAGGGTATAGGGTGGAAGGCTGCTTGTACACTTGCACTTACCCAAGAGCCAAATCCATATTTCAGGATTCGAACCCTTGACGCAACAACCTCAAGCAAAGCTGGATTCCTCCACCCTCCCCTTTTACCACTTGGAGATGTGCCCTAGAGGCCACCACCGATATCCTTTGTATGCATAAGGGGTTGTTTGAGTCCCATTTTTTCTTCAAAAAAATGCATTTTGCAATAGTGTTATGATGAAGAATATGTGATTAAAAAGTAAAAATAAATAAATAAATAATTAAATTTAAGTATAATATTATTTTATTAAAGAATGTGTGGTTGAAATGAGATCAAATTACTGTTTAAAAATGGATTTTGATGGAAAAAATAGGGCTCGAACAAGGGCTTAGAGGAAAGCATAGGAGGGACCTAATTGGGACAAATTAATGTTTAGTGACCCAAGCAAAAATGAAATTTACCCTGAATAGTTTTTAATGAAAAAACACAATAAATGAAAAACATACTTTTAACTGGATTACGTGGTATGATCGCTTGTAAACAATGATAGTTGTGTACCAGAGTCAGTAGCTAGATAACGAAAAGGGGGCATGGAATAACGGTTAAAGAGTCTAACATAGCTAGGTTAAAAGATCCTTGACAAAAAAAATGGCTAGGTTAAAGAAAATTGAGCTTGCTCCCAGAGACTTCATGGCACGCAACTACATAATTAAGCAAGAAACTGAGTGTACTATTCGTGCAATATGATTAAAAAAAAAAACCTTATATGTGTTCAAGATAGTTCCCTACATTTAGTTCTTGTATAAATTTCATAAAGAGTAATAAATTACATTTTTTTTTTGCTGTCTTGAACCTTGTTCATGTATATATTAAAAACACCTGAATAAAAATGTTGCACGTTAAAGATACTTAACGGGGTACCTTATTTGAAATTATATCAAAGGCATGGAAGCTACTAGATGATTACACTAGTGCACTTCTAGTAGCAATAAGACAACCCTGCAAAACATTTTCTTGACCAGTTTTCCGAAGGTCGCCAGCCATAACATCCTCATCAGGCTGCAGATTGTTTCTGCCAAAACCAATTATGAAGTCGTTGCCAGAATTACCCATCTGATTGCCTCTAAGTCCATCCCAATCCCTGCCTGAATAATTCACGCAGAAACTAGTTCCAAGGTCATCATGTTTTGTTGTTCAAAGAAGAATCAAGTGAACCAAACTCCAAAGGTTTTCCTTGTTTGGCATCTTCTACTGCACCACTAACATTGTTACTAAAATTAGTTCAAACACCATACGTTTCCTTGGTGCCACATTGAACACTAAAACTCCCTAGTAGATTTTTTTCCTGTTCAACTGTATCGGAGCTTGTATGGGGATGGCCACCAGAAGGCTCAGCTTATAATTTCTTTGGTTTTCTATATCATGAAATTTAGGATCACTCTCAAAGGTTGTGGAGATCATATTTCGAGCATATGCCTCATTAGAGGCTTCTTGGGCTTTTTCCTCCTCGATGCCAGTCACAGCATCTGAATTTATTTCATTATGATCACTGAAAGAAAGAAATATGTCTTGACATTTTGTACGCCATCAACTTCAGGCTTTTCCATTTTTCTTTTGCAAACCTTGTCAACAAAATGTTCAATGCTGATGTTCCTATCATAATCTGATAAAGCAAGCAAACTGCTTTTACAGGTAATTTGCGCACACACTTCATTTGCCAAATAAGTTGCCTCCTCATTTCATATTTTTTTACACTTGCTTGCTCTTTCCAAGATGGATCTGAAGAGATCCCAATTTGCATTTCCTCTTGGACGCTACTTAAAGCAATCCTTATCTGCTTCAGAACTGCCATTCCCACTGATTCTGAAGCTACATTTTCCATCAAGTGTATGCTCATCAACTAAGCTAGGTAAATTGTCTTCAACAAACCACTTCCTGATCTCCATATGAAGTCAGCTTGTGGCTTTTGGATTCTTTGTCTTGATCACACAATGTTTCTGTAGAAATTGACAGAATGGGCGCGCTGTCAACATTCTCACAGGAAAGGACTTCAAAATTACTATGCTGTTCGACCCTTAAAGCACTATAATTCTCCTGTCCAACAGGCCTTGAACAACATCCAAATTCAGTCTCATTATCCACAAATTTTTCGGCATTGCATTTGAGTTCATTTATGGATAGAAATGCTCATCGTTTACAACTATCACATGTTTCTCATTATCATCTGAACCAAATAAACCACTTCCAGATAATCTGTGGTGTTTGGAATGCTCTAAGGTAACAGAATTTTTAATTACCTTGTTCATATCACCAGGTGCTGCTTCAGTGAATTGAAAAGGTGAACGGCTTTCGAAACTTTTCCCCAGCACATTGCAACCATTAGATAATCCAGCAACACCATCAGGGATGCACGCATCAACAGAACTTTCATGGCAACTTTTGTTCTCGTTGTTAGATGAGAGAACTTCATCAACTCCTCTTAAATTGTCATTAGCTACAATGTGATCTTTAACATGGTCACTGGTATTCACATTGGAAGTTTCCGCACTATCATTGCCTACTGAACCTAATGATCCTTTCAACATAACCTCTCTTACAGGTTTTCTACAAAAAGAACTGTTGTCAACACAAACTTCCACATCAACAGATAGTGATTCTTCAGTACTTTTCACATGGTTTCTCTCATGAGCACTGATATGACCATTGAGGCCCCGTTTGGGAGGGATTTTGAGAATTAATTTTTTGACCGTTAGAAGAAAAGAGGGGTTCACCTGTGAGAGAAAAAGTAATAGGGGTCAAAGTTGGCTGAACCAAACTAGGGGGAGGGGATCTTGTTTTTACGAATTGAGGCATACAAATTTTGAAATGTCAACATCTATTTACTATGTGACAATTGGTAAATTCTGTTCATGAAATTTCATTACCAAGTGAAACTCTAAAGGATGAAATGCATAGAAATGAATTTGCACATGCCTGAATCATTCAACATATGAGTAGCTTGCATACAACTTTTTGATGGGAATTTCCCACGTGCACACATAATGAGGAACATATATATAACCTTCATCTATCTTTCCACATTAAGAGCATCTCCAATACGCTCTTTATTAGTCATATCCTCTTTATTATAGAGAGTCAATCATCTTTTTGAGGAATCCAGCGAACTCTCTATATTCAAAATTTTAAATAAAGAGTATATTTGACCCTCGAACTTAGAGAGCCAAAAACCAATCTCCATATAATACTTTTAGTGCTTTTATTAAATATTTCACAACTTTGAATGCACCACTATCACAATACATTAATTGCAAATTTTTGAATAAGAGAGTAATAAAAAAAAAAAGAGGAAAACTAGGTAAAAAAAAAAAAGAGGGAAAAATCTCAATTTACAATAAACTTAGCATCCAATTTGAAAGAACTCCTAAATAGATAAGAATGAATGGTAGATAAGTGGATAGTACTTATGTGTCTATTGAAATGTGTGGTTGAAAATGAAAATTGACCATTTATAAATGAGTTAGAAATCATTCATGCTTATATTCTTATTTAGCTTTGATTTTGAAATTCACGAGTGAAATCTTTCGATATTGAAGAATGATTTTTCTTTGTACGAAGATAGTTTTGGCTAGTATTTTGTATCACAAGTACAAACGAAATAACAAAATTCAACTACAAAAAAAAGTGCATATAATAGATATAAAACAAATTCAACATTAACTCCATATAACCTTTCCCGGTCATTAATAAACTCGATTAATTTATGAGCTGTCTTTTCCCAGTACATCTAGGCCCTGATTGCAAAACACAATGCAAACAAGAACCAATAACTATCGGGACAGTGTTATTTGAATAAGAACCTCAGGTAACGACGACATTACAACCAGACATGTCCTTGCTTCTTCTTGAGAGAGAGTAAAAGCTTCCAACCGATTGGCAATGTGCTCCCGAACATGCTGGCATCCACAATCCTCCTCTTCTTCCTGCTACTTCCCCATTTCCCAGTCAGCCCTTCCAAAAACCTTAATAACTCCTCTTGGCTCTTCAAACTTTTGTCCTCTGTTTCATTTCCTCCGCATATGGATCCTCCACTGTCCCCAAAGCCACCAAATCCACTTCCACCCCATCCCTATTCAGTAAGGCCTCCCTATCTCTATCCCCATCCCCCACTTTCTCACCCTCAAAAACCTCACTCATAACCGAACCATTCTTATTATTATTACCATCATAAAAATCGACATTAACATTAACCCCCAGAGAAGAGTTGGCATTGTTCTCCATCATTCCACGACAAGGGCGACCCCGTTTCCGTTTCTTGTTAACATGAACCACCACATTGGACGAGGAGGAAGGAAATGACCGTAATTGTTGGGGGAGGGAATAAGAGTAATCTACTTGAACAGGGATTAGCTCTTCAGGGTTGGAGTTGTAAACAAATAATTGCTTAAGGAGAGCGATAATCTGCGAATTTTCTTCCTTCTCTGGATCTGAATTACCAGTATTGCTGTTTGCAACGGCTGTAGGACGGAGATGAGGAGTGCGGCGGCGAATGACGGATGAAGTGGCAGCCGAGGAAGAGGAGGCAGGAGCGAGGCGGAGGCGGGAATAAGTCTGTCTGCGGGAGCCAGCAGACTCATTGAAGACGCTCCTGTCGATCTTTGGAATTACCACGTCGTCAAAGCGGAGGGGGCCGATGGCGGAGGAAGAGAGGGAATATAGTTCGGATTGGGAGAATAACCTGAGATCTATAATGGGTATTGTATCTACCTGGCGAGGGCCACCGTTTGCGGCGGAGGTGGAGTTGATTGTGACGGAGGCCATGTTAAATTGCTGGAAATGAAAGAGAAGTTTGCATGACCTGTTTGATTCCCATTAAATTAAATTAGATTACATTCTATTTTTCTTTTATCTATTTTCAATCACACAATCTTCCATAAAATAATATTACACATAAATCGAAAATTTTTCCTTTTTTTTTTAACCACTCATTTTTCTAAAAAATACTATTCCTCTCATTTTAATTTCAGGTAATGGACATCAAACAGGGACTATAAGGCAAAAGTTCAACGGTCAAATAATAATTTGAATAATAAGTTCGTAATTATTATTCACATCGTCACTATTCCAATTTATAAAGCATTTAAATTTACTTTGATTTGGGTTCAACCTACAAGGCTACAATATGTTGAGGGGCATTTGGATGCTTGGCATGGTCCTAACTCCCCAAAATATACATTGCGGAGGTTACACAATCAAATTATGAAAACCCATAAAAGCATATATGATGAGTATTGGAGTTAGATTCAATTAGTCATTTTTACAATTCATTTGTTCTTCTTCTTGCTCCATGTCATGTATTCAAATTCAATTATATACTTGTGTAATTTGATTCAATCGGGACAACGATCTTACCGAATTATAAATATCAAGTTTAAATATGCTTACTTCTTGTTTTCTATTGATCAAATGTTCTCATATCAGTTTGCATGTGTCGATATAAGGATTAATTAGTCAAATTATTTCATGGATCGTCAAAGACTGAGCAAAGATTTGGTTGAGTGGTTCATATTCCAAGATAACACATACATTATTGATTTTGGATATATTGTAGTGCTTTGTTAATTTTGGACAACCTACTACACTTTCAAGATAATAACTGAGTTATTAGAAAAATTATTTTTATTGCAGGCAATCAATATAAGATAATATATATTCTACTGGACGTGGAGAAAAAAATGTAATATACGTGTTTTAGCTTGATTAACTATTACCATTAATTTAGACATTAGATAGATATATGTTCGTGTGGTTTGTGTAGCCTTTTTGTTTGTAAGTTTTATGTTCGGGTGGTTTGTGTAGCTTTTTTGTTTGTAAGTTTTCTTATTGATCAATGCACTTTTATATATCATAATTCACGTTAAGTTATACTGAATTCATATATAAAAGGTAATCTTGACTCCACTCGAGAAATATTAACAAATAAGTTTTAGGAGATTCGACTGTATACATAAATGTGTGATATTGTAACTTGATAAGCAAGATTGAATAAGATTAACTATGGCGAAATCTTATTCTCTGACACTTCAACTCTAGTGAATATAATTCATAAGAGGTGATTTATAATGGGGAATTTGCTTAAAAAGCTTAGTCAACCATAATGTTTGTAAAATGACATACATCAGTACTTTTGATCATATATTAAATTCTTAAATATCCTTAAATTGAAATGACTAAAATGTCCCATTTGGAGATCAATATTTACCAAATTCCTAAACATAAATCCCTAAATTTTAACGTTTCCAGCCCCATTTTCACCATATTAAACCCTTCTTCAAATCCAACTTTCTTATTCTTCATATGCTTTATTCTTACTTATAATTAATGATTACATTATGAAGTTTCTTTATTTGAACCAAGAACAAATCAAACAGTGCAAATTTTGAAAGTGGGTTAGCAAGAATCGATTTCAAACAGTTGAAGGTATGCGATATAAATTGAAAATTAATGATTTGTTGTTATTTTCTAGTTGCATACTATGGAAAATCATTTGGATAAGAAAAATTTGCTATGAAATATAAAAACGGAATGGCGCCATTTTTCAAGAGTTGGTGCCTTATTATTTATTTTATTATTATTATTATTATTATTATTATTACTACTACTATTATTATTATTATTTTGGTATTATGCCTAAGTTTAAGCCTCATTTTTTTTTGTTGAAAATAAGATTTATAGTAGTGAATTTTTGAGAATGTGTCATCAAGAAGTAGATAAAGTTATGAGTTCTTGTGCAAAATATTCT
>NW_019239264.1:409746-417939 GCF_002742605.1 Olea europaea var. sylvestris
CTTTTTTTTTTTTTTTTTTTTTTTTTTTTTTTTTTTTTTTTTTTTTTTTTTGGTAGCTAAGTGGTGTTGTAATTTGATAATGGTGGTATTGATGTAGTTGTTTGCAAATTAGTCATTCCTCCATTCTTTTATAGCATTTTAATTTTTTAAACAAATTTAAATGGCACATATACATTTTAAACTGCATGATGCTTTTTTATGTGTTTAAAATTTGTTATGTAACAATATGGGTTGCCTTTAGTTTATTACTGAAGCTGTATTTTACTGTATTCAGTTTTGACAATTAATGGAACAATATTATTACATTTTTTTTGTTGAATTACAAACATGGACTAGAGTGCAATGATTGTTATCTGTCATTTTGTAGAATTTGAAAAGAGTTATCAAGTTAGATGAATTTGGAAAAGGATGGAAATTATCAAGACAATGCAACAAATATTTTTGGATACGAAAATATTTCATATACGGAGTAAGGTTGATCCCGTTATGCATGACATCGAGATGAAATTTCTCGTTCTTGGCATGACAAAATTATCAGTTCCACAATGAAGATTACTTGCGATATGGATGTTAGTTGGTTTCTCTCTTTGCATGACCAATTTTAATTTTTGTAACCCTTGTGGAAAAAGGTTATGTTGATCAATAAGAAATCCATATGATAAATGTTCACGAGATTCATGGATATAATTCAAAAGTTATTGTGGATAGTGCAGAAGATATGGATGAATGCAATAAGAAAGAAGATAAGTCTGATGACAGTTATATGGAAAGTTGTCTCCTTTTAATTAAAATGATGAAAATCGATTGTGTGAACTTTACGAGTGATGATTATTGGGATGCAGTGGAAGTAGTGCATCACAACTATATAGATGATTCTCATGTGATAAATGAAGACAATGTTACTTATAATACACCGTTTTACATTGGTAGATGAAGTTATTTGCATTTCACAAGTTGTTGTTTGTTTAAAATCCTCATGGAACATTAGTTAAGATTCTTGATGTCGATGATGTGCATGTTACCTAAATTTTTCGCAAAAAGAAGGATCTCCAGGCTTCATATAAATGCTTGCTTTAAGAAACTCTTTTGAATTTAAGATCACCTAGTTAAATAGGAGTACATATATAGTAGTTAGCGCTGTGAAAATTTACAATGGCATTTGAAATTCGAAAATATTCATATTGTCATAATTGTTCCTAGATGTTTGCTACAAAAATCATAGACAAACTAGTTGTTAGTGTAAGTGTTATGCCCTAAGTTCAATCAACTTTGGACATAAATACTTTTATATATAATTAATGTGATTTAATGAAAGATCTATTATTTAATTAATAGGCAATTAAATTAAATAATAGAGTCCGTAGATTTAAATTTTCGTAATTTTTTAATTACAAGTAATTGTGATTGTGAAATATAAATTACATATGATAGAATTTTAAATCGTCCGTGATCGTAAGTAATAACGAGATATGGATATCGTTATTACGGATGTCTACCATCATGTGTGACATTTCTTACTTGTGAAGTAAGCAGCTGATCTCACAAGCTAAAATATGGTGACACTTGAATGACCACGTGGATGTTTTATTGTAGAACAAAATATTAGAGACCTACCAAGAGATTCCACATGGATAACTATCTAAATGTCAGTAATTAATCTCTAATGTTCGGTAATGGGATTGGTCCTTTGACTTGAGGTCTTCATAGTATCTTATATAAGGATAGTCATACTTTGACGATATTGGATGTTGCTCTGTTAAGGGCCGCTAATACGGCATCATTCGGGTATGTCAAGAATCGTATGAAAGTTGTGAATGACCAATAAAAGATTCGTCACTCTTAGATAGTAAGAGATTATGATCTGCATTTCATTCAATTAAGTCGATAACGAAATTCTTAACCAAGGTGTACTCATAAGTCGAAAATGAGTTTTCGACTTATATTGATTTAATAGTGGAGTGAAAGATATGATTTATAATTGAGATTGACACACTTCCACATCTCATAATTGATCGGATTAAATTAACGAAGGGATTATGCTCTCACGGTAAATGAACGAGTTTGGTTTTGTCATACCATATGACATTTTTCGTTACATGTATTGCCCTGACACGTTGCTAAATATCAATCTGAGACGACGAGTGTGAATTGATGATAAATTAAAATGATGTTTCAATTTATCAATTTTGATTAGATTAAAATAATATTTCACGTCGTTTAATATCGTGGTCGGGAATCCAATGGGTCACACACAAAAGGAGAGCTCGAAGATTGTGATTCGCCAATTAATTAATTTAACAAGCATTCCATAATGTAATTAATTGGGTTGGTTATTTAAAGGCCCGAATTAATTAAGTGGATTAATTAATTCACGGACCAGATTTAATTAAATGGGTTGATTAAATATTAGACCGGGTCAGGCCAAGTCCGTTTGGGCTTATATAAATAAGTTATTAGGGTTTACAAATTTGTAGAGAAGATTCACTATTCTTGCTAACACAAGAAAAAATCTTAATCCTATAATCTTGTGCTTTATGTGGATCACCGTTGGAAGGTTGACAATTGGACAGATGTGGGTGGCAGATCAAGGTGCTGGAAAAAGAAAAGCAAAAGAGTTTGCAAATCTCGTAAAATGTACAATTTCTACCACAGTTTCTATTTAAACACAAAGATGAATCTTGGTGGGAATTGAAAATTATTTTATTTCCGCTATACATGTTTAAGTAGATTCCCAACAGTGGTATCAGAACCTCCTTTGTGTTTGTTAGAAATTGTATAACACTTTGTGCAATCAAAAGTTGATTATTATACGTTTTCTAGTTTTCTAGCAATTAATGGAATTCGATTTTCATATTTTGAAATCCGATTTTGAAAAAAGAAGAGAAAAAAAAGAGGAAAAGTCAGATCTAAACGGGATAGGGCAGCCAGTGATGGGTGCCGCAGTCGGCATAGGCGGCTTGCAGTCGCTGCTGCTGCTGGTTATTGCAACAGTGTCCTGTCGTTGCTGCAACTGCTAGTCACCGCCACTGGTCCAGCTGCAAAGTTTAAGGGGCAGCGCCGGTAGCCACCCCAGAAACTTTTAAAAAAAATTAGGGTTAACAATAAATGGATGAGAGAGATGGAGGCGAGGTTCTTGTGCAATTTGTGAAATTGTGAGCCCTCTGCTTGCAATTAAAATTGGGGGTCAATGGGTAAGTTTTAAATGGAGGGTTGCCATGCAATTTCAAAAATTGAAGGGGCTTGTTTACAATTTTCAGTTGGGTCAACTTGCTAATTCAAAAGGTGTTTTGAATTAAAATATTAAAATGGTTTTAAAATTGATTTAAATGGGTTTGACCTATTATTTGAATTTTGACCCAAATTGAAATTTTATTTAAAATTGACGACTTTTATATTTTCGTTAAAATTAGATTTTGACTTAAATATCAGAATTTGACCCTAATTTGAATTTTATTTTATTTAAGAGTTTTATCCTAAATTAAAATATTAATTCAATTTAGAGTTGGACTCTAATTTAGTATTTAATTAAAATTTGATTTTAATTAATTACTCACCCTAGTATGTTCTTGAAATTAAATTTGATTCTATTTTGACATTTAATTGAAATTTGATTTTAATTAAATTGTCCCGCCCTAAAATTTTATTTAAATTAGAGTTAAGCTCTAATTTGGTGTTTAATTAAAATTTGATTTCAATTAAACAAGTTCACCTTAAAATCTTGGCATTAGAGTTGGACTTTAATTTTTCTATTTAATTAAGATTTGATTTTGATTGAATTCAACCGCCTTGAATTTTAAAATTAGAGTTGAGCTCTAATTTGATATTTAATTAAAATTTGATTTTGATTAAATAGTCTCGCCCTATAATTGTGGAATTAGAGTTGGACTCTAATTCGATATTTAATTGAAATTTAATTTTAATTAAATATGCCCGCTAATTAAATTAATTAATTAATTAATTAATATGATTAATTAATTATTTAATTGTTCCAATCCATTTGTTTAAAAGAGTTTAGACGATCTTAATTACTAGAAATGTGAAAACGTGATTCCATATAATATTAGATATTATATAGACATACATTTATGTGATGAATGTATTATTAGTGGACGATTATGAACTCGACCTTATGGATATGTTAAATGGTTAATTTTATTCTTGTCGTTTTATGAGCCTGAGATTTCTTAATTGTTTTGGGCCTGCGAACTCTTAATCATTTTGGACTTGCGAGTCCGTTACTATTATCATTACTATGGGCATGCGAGTCCAAATCCATTTAGCCCTGCGTGTCAACTAGTATAGGATACATGTTGTAGTTGGATTAGAGACCTTGGAGATGGTGCATTGATACTGATCAGTGCAATACCCCCTAAAAATTAACCAACTCGTCTTCCTTATGTTCGGAAAGATTAGATAGTAAAAGTCGATAATTGTCCACACTATATATATACATACATGGTAGATGTAAAATAATATATATGATTGTTATGATAAGACTTTTGCATACAAAGCCTCTCAATAAAATATTAAGTCACATTTATAATCGCCTTCCATCATTATAGTGAAAAATCAGAGTCTCAAATCGTCTCAACTTATTGAGTACACTCAAGGCTGGTGTATTAGGGGTATGTTTAACATTATGAAATATTTGATATTTCTGAATGAAAGGTTTGATCTGAAAGTTGTATGAAGATACAATTGATAATAGTATCTACCCAAATGTTTTATTAAAACTTGTTGAGTACACTCAAGATCTTAATATAACAGACGGGATCCCATCCTACTGGGAGTCAAGTATGGACTCCATAAATTTATATGAGAAGGTCATAAATTTTATTTAAACAGTGGGAATATAATTAATTTAATAAAAGTCTATGTTAAATTAATTGATGCATTTTATTTGTTATTCTTTTTCTTTTCGTCATTTACATTGATATTGAATCTTGAGTAACCATATGTTTTGAATGGCATACTGGATGCCAACAACTAAAATAAATTTTCTTGATTGGCACTACAATCTGGGAATTGTTTTCAGGCATAAGAAAATTGGTTATGTTCTTGAGTAGTCCTTTCTAGAGACATCTGCTAATGACTCGATTAAGGAAGAGGTGGCCTATAATAACACGGTGATGACAATGGCACTGCAACATGTGTGATGTTTGCATTACGTCACTTGAGTTACAAAAGCAACTTGAGAGTATAGACGCCAACACATAATTTTTCATTTCAAAGAGTTGTATGATAATAATCATGTGTGGAATGATACGAGACTTCCAAGCAACTATACCGATGCAAAATGACAGAGCAATCTTCAGTCAGTGCTCATGTACTGAAGATGTTTGGCATTGAGAAGTTGTCTCAATTAAGTTCAATCATGAACCAAGAACTAAGTATTGACTTAGTTTTGCAACCACTGCAAGAGAGTTATTCATACTAATTATGAATTATGATATGAATAAGTTCGAATGCACACCTATTGAGTTGCTTAACATGCTTAGGATTGTTATGCCCAATATCAAAGTTAGAAGTGAGAAAACCATTGATACCTCTAAGGGTATTAAGAGGAAGTCTAAAGGGGCTTTGGGGAAAGCATCCAATATTGTTGAGACGGTCAAAGCGAATGACAAATACGAAGTCTAATGACCATTGTTTTCATTATAGAATGAAAAGGTCATTGGAAGAAATATTACAAGACTTATGTCTACTTTATAAGCTTCTTAAGTATTTGATACTAGATGTGGATATCATATTTATATAAATATGGAGAAATTAAATAGAAGTAGACCACTGTTAAAGGGAGAAGTTGACTTACACGTTGAAGATGAGCAAAGGTTGCCGAATTGCCTGTAGGAACATACTTCTTGCAGTGGCCTTTTGACTTAGTAATGGAATTAGAGAAATATTGCTTTGTACCCACCATAGCTGGAACATTAAAATGAATTTTATGTTCAGACATGAATTATTTTAATATTAAGGACAATTGTTGTTCTTGCTTATTTTGATTAAGATCTTCATGGATATAGTAAGCTATAAAAATAACATTTATATTCTAAACACTAAGCATTCTATAATGAGTATAGAAGTTAAATGGCATAAAAGCGATAATCTAAATAATACCTAAATCTGGCATTGCAGACTTGATCATATAGATGAAATGCAATTTCAAAATTACATTGAGATGTATACGTAGAGTCAATTGATTTTGAATCGTTTGACAAGTGCAAAACAAGCCTGTTTGGCACAATGACCAAATTTCCTTTTACTTGAAAAGGAATAAGTCTGCATAAATATTGACATAATACATAGTGATGTTTACTCATGTCAATTACTATCAGATGAGGTTTCTCTTATGTCATCAATTATCATGTATACTTGATGAAATTCAAGCATGAAGTTTTTGAAAGGTTTAAAGGATTCAAACTAGAAGTAGAGAAACAAATAGATAAAGATATCCTCACATTAAGATCTGATTGAAGTGAGAATATCTTAAATATAAAATTTAGATTATCTAAAAGAGAATGAGATTCTCTTACAGTGAATTCCTCCATATACACTGCAACATTGTGGTGTATTTAAACAGAGGAATTGTAAACTATTAGATATAGTCCAATTAAAAATGAGTCATGCAAATCTCCAAAATCGTTTTAGAGTCATGCATTGATTGCAGTGTGCTACACACTAAATCATGTCTTATCTAAGTTGGTTAATAGAATTCCGTACGAGCTATGGAAAGGTAATAGTCCCAACTTATCTCATATGAAAGTTTGGGACTGTAACGCTTATTTGAAATGCATTGAATCGGATAAACTTGAGTATATATATCCGATGAATACATATTTATAGGATATCCAAAACAAATATTTGGATATCAATTCTATTATCCCATTGAGAAGAAAATCTTTGTTCTCACGGTATATCGTCTTCTTAGAGAAAATGTTTACTCTAGAAGATGACAATGGGAGCAAAATAGAACTTGAAAGAGTTCAAGAGCCCACAGATATAGTTAACCAAGTAGATAAATTCGAGTTTGATCCCATATCTGATGTGGGGTATACTCTTGATCAGCAAGTAGAGACTCCTGAGGACATGCTAGCTTTGTGTGAATCTAGTAGGATCGTTCAACCTTCAAAAAGGTACGAATCCATGATTACTAATCAGGCATTGCTAGCTTAGGATGATGAACCTACTAATTGCACAAAAACAAAGTCAAGTGTTGACTTAAAAGAAATGGCAAGAGGCCATAAAACCCGAAATGAACTCAACGTATGTGAACTAGGTTTGGACCTTGGTTGACCCTCCTGATGGGATAAAATCCATAGGTTGTAAATTGTTTATAAGGAAAAGGTCGACACAGATGGGAAATATCCGTACATACAAAGCAAGGCTAGTAGCAAGAAGTTAAGTGTTGACTTTGACGAAACTTTTCGCTTGTAGCCATGCTAAAGTTCATTCAAATTTTGATTGCATTAGTTGCATAATATGACTATGGGTTAAAAAAAGTCTCTTGGAGCTGAAATATTCGATTTGATGGAAAAATCAAAATGTTTGATTTTATCAAATATGAAGACGAATTGTGTGTTTATAAGAAGATAGTGGGAGCATTATCACATTCCTAACATTATAGGAAACAACATACATTTCAATCGTTGAAATTATGGTTAAAGGATTTTTCATGAAAGATATGGGACAAGCAACTTGATCTATAAAGATAGTTATAAGTCTATAAAGATACATATAGAATATTGCTTAACTTATCCCAATCTATATAGATAAAATTTTGAGAAAATTTTATATGGAGAAATTGGTTTACTTTTAAGCGGTATGTTGGAATGATTCCAAATGTGAAGTAACCGTTGGTTTAATAGCAGAAACCTAATACATGATTGTTTCAGAAGCAACGAAGAGTTGCAATGTGGATCAAGATGTTCATTAATGAATTTGGAGTAATTTCTAATATTGTTGATCATATGTCATTGTATTATGATAACAATGGAGCCACCACGGAAGCGAAGGAACTGAGGTCTCATCAATGATCTAAACATGTATTAAGGCGATATAATCTCATAAGAGATAATACATAGAAATGACGTAAAGAGAAGGACGAATTCTTACATTTGACAATATTGCAGATCCACTGACAAAGAGTAAATATGATCGTAATGTAGACTCTTATAATATTGGATATATAAGTGA